>NC_141874.1:730036033-730339783 GCF_056163025.1 Triticum urartu
TTGGGTTGGCGTATTTCAAGATTAGGATTTGTCACTCCGATTGTCGGAGAGGTATCTCTGGGCCCTCTCAGTAATGCACATCACTTAAGCCTTGCAAGCATTGCAACTAATGAGTTAGTTGCGGGATGATGTATTACAGAACGAGTAAAGAGACTTGCCGGTAACGAGATTGAACTAGGTATTGGAATACCGACGATCGAATCTCGGGCAAGTAACATACCGATGACAAAGGGAACAACGTATGTCGTTATGCGGTCTGACCGATAAAGATCTTCGTAGAATATGTAGGAGCCAATATGAGCATCCAGGTTCCGCTATTGGTTATTGACCGGAGACATGTCTCGGTCATGTCTACATTGTTCTTGAACCCGTAGGGTCCGCACGCTTAAGGTTACGATGACAATTATATTATGAGTTTATGCATTTTGATGTACCAAAGTTTGTTCGGAGTCCCGGATGTGATCACGGACATGATGAGGAGTCTCGAAATGGTCGAGACATAAAGATTGATATATTGGAAGCCTATGTTTGGATATCGGAAGTATTCCGGGTGAAATCGGGATTTTACCGGAGTACCGAGAGGTTACCGGAACCCCCCCGGGAGCTATATGGGCCATAATGGGCCTTAGTGGAAAAGAGAAGAGGCAGCCCAAGATGGGCCGCGCACCCCTCCCCTCCCTTGGTCCGAATAGGACAAGGAGAGGGGGCAGGCCACCCTCTCTCTTTTCCCCCCTCCGCGAATCCTATTCCAACTAGGATTGGGGGGGGGGGGAATCCTACTCCCAGAGGGAGTAGGACTCTCCTGGCGCGCCTCTCCTAGGACGGCCGCACCCCCCCTTTGGTCCTTTATATACGGAGGCAGGGGCACCCCAGAGACACACAAGTTGATCCACGTGATCTTGCTCTTAGCCGTGTGCGGCGCCCCCAGCCACCATAGTCCTCGATAATATTGTAGCGGTGCTTAGGCGAAGCCCTGCGGCAGTAGTACATCAAGATCGTCACCACGCCGTCGTGTTGACGGAACTCTTCCCCGACACTTTGCTGGATCGGAGTCCGGGGATCGTCATCGAGCTGAAGTGTGCTAAAACTCGGAGGTGCCGTAGTTTCGGTGCTTGATCGGTCGGGCCGTGAAGACGTACGACTACATCAACCAAATGCTTCCGTTGTCGATCTACAAGGGTACGTAGATCACACTCTCCCCTCGTTGCTATGCATCACCATGATCTTGCGTGTGCGTAGGAATGTTTTTGGAATTACTACGTTCCCCAGCAGTGGCATCCGAGCCTAGGTTTTATATGTTGATGTTATATGCACGACTAGAACACAAGTGAGTTGTGGGCGATATAAGTCATACTGCTTACCAGCATGTCATACTTTGGTTCGGCGGTATTGTTGGACGAAGCGGCCCGGACCAACATTACGCGTACGCTTGCGCGAGACCAGTTCTCCCGACGTGCTTTGCACATAGGTGGCTTGCGGGTGACAGTTTCTCCAACTTTAGTTGAATCGAGTGTGGCTACGCCCGGTCCTTGCGAAGGTTAAAACAACACCAACTTGACAAACTATCGTTGTGGTTTTGATGCGTAGGTAAGATTGGTTCTTGCTTAAGCCCGTAGCAGCCACGTAAAACTTGCAACAACAAAGTAGAAGACGTCTAACTTGTTTTTGCAGGGCATGTTGTGATGTGATATGGTCAAGACATGATGCTAAATTTTATTGTATGAGATGATCATGTTTTGTAACCGAGTTATCGGCAACTGGCAGGAGCCATATAGTTGTCGCTTTATTGTATGCAATGCAATCACGCTGTAATGCTTTACTTTATCACTAAACGGTAGCGATAGTCGTGGAAGCACAAGCTTGGCGAGACGACAACGATGCTACGATGGAGATCAAGGTGTCGCGCCGGTGACGATGGTGATCACGACGGTGCTTCGGAGATGGAGATCACAAGCACAAGATGATGATGGCCATATCATATCACTTATATTGATTGCATGTGATGTTTATCTTTATGCATCTTATCTTGCTTTGATTGATGGTAGCATTATAAGATGATCTCTCACTAATTATCAAGTAGTGTTCTCCCTGAGTATGCACTGTTGCGAAAGTTCTTCGTGCTGAGACACCACGTGATGATCGGGTGTGATAGGCTCTACGTTCAAATACAACGGGTGCAAAACAGTTGCACACACGGAATACTCAGGTTATACTTGACGAGCCAAGCATGTACAGATATGGCCTCAGAACACAGAGACCGAAAGGTCGAGCATGAATCATATAGTAGATATGATCAACATAGTGATGTTCACCAATGAAACTACTCCATCTCACGTGATGATCGGACATGGTTTAGTTGATTTGGATCACGTAATCACTTAGAGGATTAGAGGGATGTCTATCTAAGTGGGAGTTCTTTAAGTAAATTAACTGAACTTAAATTTATCATGAAACTTAGTACCTGAAAAGTATCTTACTTGTTTATGTTTGATTGTAGATAGATGGCTCGTGCTGTTGTTCCGTTGAATTTTAATGCGTTCCTAGAGAAAGCATAGTTGAAAGATGATGGTAGCAATTACACGGACTGGGTCCGTAACTTGAGGATTATCCTCATTTCTGCACAGAAGAATTACGTCCTGGAAGCACCGCTGGGTGCCAGGCCTGCTGCAGGAGCAACGCCGGATGTTATGAACGTCTGGCAGAGCAAAGCTGATGACTACTCAATAGTTCAGTGTGCCATGCTTTACGGCTTAGAATCGGGACTTCAACGATGTTTTGAACGTCATGGAGCATATGAGATGTTCCAGGAGTTGAAGTTAATATTTCAAGCAAATGCCCGGATTGAGAGATATGAAGTCTCCAATAAGTTCTATAGCTGCAAGATGGAGGAGAACAGTTCTGTCAGTGAGCATATACTCAAAATGTCTGGGTATAATAATCACTTGATTCAATTGGGAGTTAATCTTCCAGATGATTGCGTCATTGACAGAATTCTCCAATCACTGCCACCAAGCTACAAGAGCTTCGTGATGAACTATAATATGCAAGGGATGAATAAGACTATTCCCGAGCTCTTCGCAATGCTGAAGGCAGCGGAGGTAGAAATCAAGAAGGAGCATCAAGTGTTGATGGTCAACAAGACCACTAGTTTCAAGAAAAAGGGCAAAGGGAAGAAGAAGGGGAACTTCAAAAAGAACGGCAAGCAAGTTGCTACTCAAGAGAAGAAACCCAAACCTGGACCTAAGCCTGAAACTGAGTGCTTCTATTGCAAGCAGACTGGTCACTGGAAGCGGAACTGCCCCAAGTATTTGGCGGATAAGAAGGATGGCAAGGTGAACAAAGGTATATGTGATATACATGTTATTGATGTGTACCTTACTAATGCTCGCAGTAGCACCTGGGTATTTGATACTGGTTCTGTTGCTAATATTTGCAACTCGAAACAGGGACTACGGATTAAGCGAAGATTGGCTAAGGACGAGGTGACGATGCGCGTGGGAAATGGTTCCAAAGTCGATGTGATCGCAGTCGGCACGCTACCTCTACATCTACCTTCGGGATTAATATTAGACCTAAATAATTGTTATTTGGTGCCAGCGTTAAGCATGAACATTATATCTGGATCTTGTTTGATGCGAGACGGTTATTCATTTAAATCAGAGAATAATGGTTGTTCTATTTATATGAGTAATATCTTTTATGGTCATGCACCCTTGAAGAGTGGTCTATTCTTGTTGAATCTCGATAGTAGTAACACACATATTCATAATGTTGAAGCCAAAAGATACAGAGTTGATAATGATAGTGCAACATATTTGTGGCACTGCCGTTTAGGTCATATCGGTGTAACGCGCATGAAGAAACTCCATACTGATGGACTTTTGGAACCACTTGATTATGAATCACTTGGTACTTGCGAACCGTGCCTCATGGGCAAGATGACCAAAACACCATTCTCCGGTACTATGGAGAGAGCAACAGATTTGTTGGAAATCATACATACAGATGTATGTGGTCCGATGAATATTGAGGCTCGTGGCGGATATCGTTATTTTCTGACCTTCACAGATGGCTTAAGCAGATATGGGTATATCTACTTAATGAAACATAAGTCTGAAACGTTTGAAAAGTTCAAAGAATTTCAGAGTGAAGTTGAAAATCATCGAACAAGAAAATAAAGTTTCTACGATCTGATCGTGGAGGAGAATATTTGAGTTATGAGTTTGGTGTACATTTGAAAAATTGTGGAATAGTTTCGCAACTCACGCCACCCGGAACACCACAGCGTAATGGTGTGTCCGAACGTCGTAATCGTACTTTACTAGATATGGTGCGATCTATGATGTCTCTTACTGATTTACCGCTATCGTTTTGGGGATACGCTCTAGAGACGGCCGCATTCATGTTAAATAGGGCACCATCAAAATCCGTTGAGACGACGCCTTATGAACTGTGGTTTGGCAAGAAACCAAAGTTGTCGTTTCTGAAAGTTTGGGGCTGCGACACTTATGTGAAAAAACTTCAACCTGATAAGCTCGAACCCAAATTGGAGAAATGTGTCTTCATAGGATATCCAAAGGAGACTATTGGATACACCTTCTATCACAGATCCGAAGGCAAGACTTTTGTTGCTAAATTCGGAAACTTTCTGGAGAAGGAGTTTCTCTCGAAAGAAGTGAGTGGGAGGAAAGTAGAACTTGACGAGGTAACTGTACCTGCTCCCTTATTGGAAAGTAGTACATCACAGAAAACTGTTTCGGTGATACCTACACCAGTTAGTGAGGAAGCTAATGATGATGATCATGAAACTTCAGAACAAGATACTAATGAACCTCGTAGATCAACCAGAGTAAGATCCGCGCCAGAGTGGTACGGTAATCCCGTTCTGGAAGTCATGCTACTAGATCATGATGAACCTACGAACTATGAAGAAGCGATGGTGAGCCCAGATTCCGCAAAGTGGCTTGAAGCCATGAAATCTAAGATGGGATCCATGTATGAGAACAAAGTATGGACTTTGGTTGACTTGCCCGATGTTCGGCAAGCAATTGAGAATAAATGGATCTTCAAGAAGAAGACTGACGCTGACGGTAATATTACTGTCTACAAAGCTCGACTTATCGCAAAAGGTTTTCGGCAAGTTCAAGGGATTGACTACGATGAGACCTTCTCACCTGTAGCGATGCTTAAGTCTGTCCGAATCATGTTAGCAATTGCCGCATTTTATGATTATGAAATTTGGCAGATGGATGTCAAAACTGCATTCCTGAATGGATTTCTGGAAGAAGAATTGTATATGATGCAACCAGAAGGTTTTGTCGATCCAAAGGGAGCTAACAAAGTGTGCAAGCTCCAGCAATCCATTTATGGACTGGTGCAAGCCTCTCAGAGTTGGAATAAACGCTTTGATAGTGTGATCAAACCATTTGGTTTTATACAGACTTTTGGAGAAGCCTGTATTTACAAGAAAGTGAGTGGGAGCTCTATAGCATTTCTGATATTATATGTAGATGACATATTACTAATTGGAAATGATATAGAATTTCTGGATAGCATAAAGGGATACTTGAATAAGAGTTTTTCAATGAAAGACCTCGGTGAAGCTGCTTACATATTAGGCATTAAGATCTATAGAGATAGATCAAGACGCTTAATTGGACTTTCACAAAGCACATACCTTGACAAAGTTTTGAAGAAGTTCAAAATGGATCAAGCAAAGAAAGGGTTCTTGCCTGTGTTACAAGGTGTGAAGTTGAGTAAGACTCAATGCCCGACCACTGCAGAAGATAGAGAGAAAATGAAAGACGTTCCCTATGCTTCAGCCATAGGATCTATCATCTATGCAATGCTGTGTACCAGACTTGATGTGTGCCTTGCTATAAGTCTAGCAGGGAGGTACCAAAGTAATCCAGGAGTGGATCACTGGACAGCGGTCAAGAACATCCTGAAATACCTGAAAAGGACTAAGGATATGTTTCTCATATATGGAGGTGACAAAGAGCTCATCGTAAAAGGTTACGTTGATGCAAGCTTTGACACTGATCCGGACGATTCTAAATCGCAAACCGGATACGTGTTTACATTAAACGGTGGAGCTGTCAGTTGGTGCAGTTCTAAACAAAGCGTTGTAGCAGGATCTACATGTGAAGCGGAGTACATAGCTGCTTCGGAAGCAGCAAATGAAGGATTCTGGATGAAGGAGTTCATATCCGATCTAGGTGTCATACCTAGTGCATCGGGTCCAATGAAAATCTTTTGTGACAATACTGGTGCAATTGCCTTGGCAAAGGAATCCAGATTTCACAAGAGAACCAAGCACATCAAGAGACGCTTCAATTCCATCCGGGATCTAGGCCAGGTGGGAGACATAGAGATTTGCAAGATACATACGGATCTGAATGTTGCAGACCCGTTGAGTAAGCCTCTTCCACGAGCAAAACATGATCAGCACCAAGGCTCCATGGGTGTTAGAATCATTACTGTGTAATCTAGATTATTGACTCTAGTGCAAGTGGGAGACTGAAGGAAATATGCCCTAGAGGCAATAATAAAGTTATTATTTATTTCCTTATATCATGATAAATGTTTATTATTCATGCTAGAATTGTATTAACCGGAAACATAATACATGTGTGAATACATAGACAAACAAAGTGTCACTAGTATGCCTCTACTTGACTAGCTCGTTAATCAAAGATGGTTATGTTTCCTAACCATGAACAAAGAGTTGTTATTTGATTAACGGGATCACATCATTAAGTGTATGATCTGATTGACATGACCCATTCCATTAGCTTAGCACCCGATCGTTTAGTATGTTGCTATTTGCTTTCTTCATAACTTATACATGTTCCTATAACTATGAGATTATGCAACTCCCGTTTACCAGAGGAACACTTTGTGTGCTACCAAACGTCACAACGTAACTGGGTGATTATAAAGGAGCTCTACAGGTGTCTCCAAAGGTATATGTTGGGTTGGCGTATTTCGAGATTAGGATTTGTCACTCCGATTGTCGGAGAGGTATCTCTGGGCCCTCTCGGTAATGCACATCACTTAAGCCTTGCAAGCATTGCAACTTATGAGTTAGTTGTGGGATGATGTATTACAGAACGAGTAAAGAGACTTGCCGGTAACGAGATTGAACTAGGTATTGGAATACCGACGATCGAATCTCGGGCAAGTAACATACCGATGACGAAGGGAACAACGTATGTCGTTATGCGGTCTGACCGATAAAGATCTTCGTAGAATATGTAGGAGCCAATATGAGCATCCAGGTTCCGCTATTGGTTATTGACCGGAGACATGTCTCGGTCATGTCTACATTGTTCTCGAACCCGTAGGGTCCGCACGCTTAAGGTTACGATGACAGTTATATTATGAGTTTATGCATTTTGATGTACCGAAGTTTGTTCGGAGTCCCAGATGTGATCACGGACATGACGAGGAGTCTCGAAATGGTCGAGACATAAAGATTGATATATTGGAAGCCTATGTTTGGATATCGGAAGTGTTCCGGGTGAAATCGGGATTTTACCGGAGTACCGGGAGGTTACCGGAATCCCCCGGGAGCTATATGGGCCATAATGGGCCTTAGTGGAAAAGAGAAGAGGCAGCCCAAGATGGGCCGCGCGCCCCTCCCGTCCCTTGGTCTGAATAGGACAAGGAGAGGGGGCCGGCCACCCTCTCTCTTTTCCCTCCTCCGCGAATCCTATTCCAACTAGGATTGGGGGGGGGGGAATCCTACTCCCAGAGGGAGTAGGACTCTCCTGGCGCGCCTCTCCTAGGCCGGCCGCACCCCCCCCCTTTGGTCCTTTATATACGGAGGCAGGGGTACCCCAGAGACACACAAGTTGATCGACGTGATCTTGCTCTTAGCCGTGTGCGGCGCCCCCAGCCACCATAGTCCTCGATAATATTGTAGCGGTGCTTAGGCGAAGCCCTGCGGCAGTAGTACATCAAGATCGTCACCACGCCGTCGTGCTGACGGAACTCTTCCCCAACACTTTGCTGGATCGGAGTCCGGGGATCGTCATCGAGCTGAACGTGTGCTAAAACTCGGAGGTGCCGTAGTTTCGGTGCTTGATCGGTCGGGCCGTGAAGATGTACGACTACATCAACCAAACGCTTCCGTTGTCTATCTACAAGGGTACATAGATCACACTCTCCCCTCGTTGCTATGCATCACCATGATCTTGCGTGTGCGTAGGAATTTTTTTGAAATTACTACGTTCCCCAACAGGTAAAACCCTACGTCCTGCTTGATTAATATTGATGATATGGGTAGTACAAGAGTAGATCTACCACGAGATCGGAGAGGCTAAACCCTAGAAGCTAGCCTATGGTATGATTGTTGTTGTATATGTTGTCCTCTATCGACTAGCCTGGCCTTGGTTTATATAATGCACCGGAGGCCTAGGTTAACAAGAGTCCTAGCCGAATACGCCGGTGGGGAGAAGTCCTTGTCTTGATCGCCAAGTCTTGTGGAATCTTCCTTGTATGCGGCAGCTGTCCGAACTGGCCCATGAGTATACGGCCACGGGGGTCCTTGGCCCAATCTATCAGATCGGGAGATGAGGTGTTGAGTACCCCCTAGTCCAGGACACCGTCAGTAGCCCCCTGAACCGGTCTTCAAGTTAGGGACGCTCCTCGATTCTTCCGAACTGTTCTTCATCTTCAGTCGTCGGTCTTGAAAACTGGTTCAACAAGTCTTCTTTATCTTCGATCTTGAGGATCGCCAAAATGCATTCGACGGGTTTACATGTCGGGTATCCGAGGAGCTCCTTTAAGTTTCCGGCCTTTATCAATGCCTTGTTATTTTTATGCCACACCTCGGGTTTGAAGTTGTTCACGGGCGGCAGCGTCCTCTTGCGTCCGAGCTCCAACGCCGGAATGTATCCGAGCTCCAACACTGGACTATGTATCCGAGCTCCAACGCCGGACTGTATATCCGAGCTGCAACGTCGGACTATATCCGAGGTGTCGTAAATCACCTTGGTTCAAAGAAGTTTGAAGGAGTTTAGCCGAGCTTAATGCCGGAAATGCCCTCTATGGAGCCAGCCATTAGCGCCAGAGCTTTATGCCGGGCTGCTTCCGAGGTGGTGCACCACCCCGAATGTGGGCCAATTTTTGTGAATATTTTTTATTGGTGCAATTTATTCTCTGCCGAGATATATAGCCAGTAGCCCTCAAGGTGTGTATCGGTCTAAAACCCAAGATGCACCTGAAGGATGACGTAAGACCGCTGATCCCAGTAGCCGTTGAGACTCAGGTTGATTTGCAAAATCGGCCTGAGGATCAAGTCCAAGCTCGGCAGAATACTTCGGGACACTAAAAGCGGCGTGCTCAGTCCTCGAGACTCAGGTTGGGTGTGGCCGACCAACCTAAGGATCAAAATCTCCTCAGAAACTATATTGCACATAAAATTTTCTGCATTGGTCAAGCAATGCAGTAGCCCCCGAGATACTGGTCGGGTGGCAACACCAGATCAGGGGATCGATGTGCTCCTTTAATATTTGTAAATAATAAGCCCGAAGCCTAGTAGCCCCCGAGCCTTAATGCGGGCACGGGTGGCCGAATTAAGGACCAATATCCATAGTAAAATCATAAATTATGTGTAATGACTCTATGTATCCAAGTGCTTTACGTCATTAATGCTCAGATCCGCATTGTACAAAACTTTATTAACCGACCATCGGCTTCCACCTCCTCGGCCAGTAGCCGAGGAGTGTTTGTCCTACTTTATAAAACCTTTATGAGGGCAAAGATTTACAAGAAACAAGGCAATCTGGCCATACGGTTTTATAAACAAAGGTACGCAGAGAGTTATATTACTGTTTAACAGAAGAAATGTCTTCCAAAGAAAATAGTCCCGCTATCGGTTCCTTTCTTTGGGTTGTCATGCTAAGCATGATCATTAAACCTCAGCTCTAATGTAAGAGCAAAATATCGAGGATTTAGTTTGGGAGGCCAGTTAATAGCCCCCGGTAGTGTTTGGCGACAGTCGGGGTCAAGTCGTAAACACTTCGGCCAATGTTATGAACGGCCCATCATTTAACATAGTCATCGGATCGCTGACCAGTTTACGCTTATTGTGACAGTCAGTTTTCGGCTTTCTCCACTGAGGTGCTTAACCATGTGAGCTGGAAGCACAATCACAGTGGTTCTCCCTTTGCATGCCTAGCTGAACAAAACGGAACGTAGGAAGCAAGTGCAGGAGCTGGGCAACCCAACTATTGACCGAAGACACAATTCGAAACCGATGCATATATAGCAATATCTGAGAATGTTTTTGCCGAATCCCTAAAGGTGTCCGGCGTTGCACTGCGAGACTAATGCTGGAAAAGTACAAATAGTTTAAAAGTGCCAAAAAGCTTGGAAAACCAAGAAACGTCAGTAAAAACATGACGTCCGAACAAGATCAAGTGTTCGGTGTCAATCCGAAAATTGGTCTTAGAAAAAAGAAGTTCTTCTGTCGTGCTTTAACATGATACATCCTATCTCAAGACTTCGCGCGGGTCAGCCTACGGCTTCAACCTCCTATCCCGAGGGCGGAGTACTTCTCATTAGGCCAGTTTAGCAAACTAAACTCTAGCGGCTTTGAGAGAGAAATTAGGCTCCCCGGCTAGTGACCGCACACTCACGTCGAAAAAAGGAGTGATAAATAATAATAATAAAACTTTGCAACGACTAAGAAGAAGACCACTTATTATAAAACGACTCAAATAAACTTAAGAGCCCCCAAGTGACTTGAGTAAAAGAATGATTCCATGTACCGAAGTACTTATATCATATCTATGTTCAACCGAACTTTAAACACGTCTTAACCGACCGTCGGCTTCTCCCTCTTCGGTCAAGGACCGAAAAGTGTTATGTACTCCATCTGTCGAGAATATCGACGGTGTTTCCAATAACCAGGCAATCAGGCCATAAGGCTGTAACAGACAAAGCGCGCTCAGGGAACTTATGCTATATTACTGCAAAGTGTAAGAAGCATCTTCGAAGAAAATAGTACCCCCACCGATACCTTCCTTCGGCGCTCATTGTTATTATGAGACTTGTGCAATAGATTTTTTGTACTCATGAGTTCCGTTGTGTGCCGACCATCATTGAAAACAATAAGAGCGCTAGCTTTCGGCTTCACCTAGTCTGAGGTCCGGCTCGGGTGACCCGATCGTGACAATCGCAGAGGTGCTCCCTTTACTCCCTAGCCGAACAATCGGGAACGTAGGGGTAAACACAGGAGCGAGGCAACCCAGCTTGCAAATCGCTTAAGTCAATATGGTGCATATTGTGGCGTAATACACGAACAAGGAACGAAGCCGTACAAGTATAATCATATGCAAGAGGAAAAGCTTCATAAAGGAAGCCCCCAAGTAAACGGGGTATTTGAATTTATGCGTCACAAACAAAGTTTGGACAAGGAAATTTTTTTACAAGCAACTTTTTTCCAAAAAGGTATAATTCTTGGTCGAACCGAACACAAGTTAGAAATTAAAGCTTTGAGCATGAAAGCGACTTAGCTGGTTAATGTGTTCGGTATTGATGACGCGGTCTGAGCTTGATGCGGGGCAAGGTTCCATCCCCCAAGCTGGTACTGAGGTGGCGGAGCGGAGAGCTCGACACGCCGAAGTGGTGACATAGCACGGTCAATGCAGACCGGCAGAGTGACGCCGAAGTCCCCTGATCATTTTCCTGTGCACAAAAAATAGTGCAAACCGGAGATAATAGTAATAATGATAATTAAAAAAATGTTGCATAATAAATAATTTATGCAAAGTGAGGAATAGAAGAAATATGGCCTGGCGCCGAAGTCAATGTCGATGCAGGGCGTCGGCGTGATGTAGTAAAGGCGTGGCAAAGCCTGAATTCACAGGTCGGTCCGAGCTCCGGATGCGGCGTTCGCTGGACTATGTACGGAAACTGATCGAACCACCACACGACCGTCGTTAATGCGGTCACCATTTGATAGACCTGTGTACATATCATGGACAAACCAGAGTAGTAATTCCTTGGAAAAAATGAATCCAAACAAGCAAAAAATACTGGGATTAATAGCACCTGGTTTATTTGTTGTTGCAATCCGAAGGAAGATGATTCTGAAAATTGGGACTCGCTCCGCACACCCATTGCCTGATGGGCGATAAAACGGCGGCATGGCAATGCTGGTAAAGGTTGACTCGCCGAGGCAAAGCCCTCGGCCCAGCTAACGTGACGGAGCTGGTCAGCTAGTGACTCCGAGCGTCCGGAGTAGGTTGATGAAGAGATGGCGAAGCCCCCGGTCCAGCCGAGATGTCGAAGTAGGTCGGCGTGATGGACACCAGCTTGAAGAAGCAATAGTGCGGCCCTGTCGATGCAGGTCGTGACGTGGTCGATGCCGGCTTGATGAAGCGACCGTGCAGCGATGCCGGTATGCCCGCTCCGTGTAATCCGTGGGACGGCGATGTTGATGATGATTTATCCTTCGCGATGCCGGACTCTTGTTCGGCTTGCCGAGATGATGATCCGAAGAAGTTGAGCTCGGCTAAAGTGACGACGTGTCTAGCGCAGGTCGGCAGCCGTGGAGTAATATTGCCGGACTGGTTTGACACCAGCATGATGTTGAAGATCATGTTCAAAAGATCTTAAAGTTAGTGGGGTGTGTTCGGGAACAAAATACAATACCCCATACAAAACTTCCTTCAAAAGGGATGTCCGAAATCCTGTTCGTAAAAAAGATGAACTCGGGTCGGATTCGTTTTCGCGCAGAAAATAGATCCGAAAAGTGATGCACTAACCGGAAGGTTCCTGGAGTTTGGACGGTCGGATCGAGCTGAAATTTTGGGAGGTGGTAAATATAGGAATTCCGCAGCCGATCAACGGTTGGATCTTCCAAAGGACGTCCGAGCTAGAAGCTGGACACCACGCCCTCAACTCATCCAAATTCCCATCCAGATTTGACAGGGCTCCGGTATATCGTAGATTGCCAGAGATTCCTCCATCGGAACTCGACGAAATTTTCCAGGGTTGTTATAGACCCAATTCCGCACAATTCCACCAAAGCGATCGTCAAAGCGATACTCGAGGAGGTGGTGGCGACAGATACAAGTTCGCTGTCCAAAAAAACAGCACGATCGCTTGAGGGCAATGTTGACGTTGAGCCCCCGAGCTCCATACATAATTCTTCCGTGATCTTGATAGAGATCGGAGTTGATGTTTGATGAAGGCCCTTGTCCGAACATGGTGATCCGAACACGGGGCACAATTCTTGGTCGAACCAAGGTGACCAGTCGAACTGGTGACGAAGACGCCGAAGTCGCTGTTGATCTGTAGGCGAGCCATTGATCCTTTTGTCGATCACACAGCGGAACTCTCAATGAAAGCACCAATGTCGGTGTCAAAACCGGCGGATCTCGGGTAGGGGGTCCCGAACTATGCGTCTGGGATCAATGGTAACAGGAGGCATGGGACACGATGTTTGAAGGAAATATGCCCTAGAGGCAATAATAAAGTTATTATTTATTTCCTTATATCATGATAAATGTTTATTATTCATGCTAGAATTGTATTAACCAGAAACATAAAACATGTGTGAATACATAGACAAACAGAGTGTCACTAGTATGCCTCTACTTGACTAGTTCGTTAATCAAAGATGGTTATGTTTCCTAACCATGGACAAAGAGTTGTTATTTGATTAACGGTATCACATCATTAGGTGAATGATCTGATTGACATGAGCCATTCCTTTAGCTTAGCACCCGATCATTTAGTATGTTGCTATTGCTTTCTTCATGACTTATACATGTTCCTATGACTATGAGATTATGCAACTCCCGTTTGCCAGAGGAACACTTTGTGTGCTACCAAATGTCACAACGTAACTGGGTGATTATAAAGGTGCTCTACAGGTGTCTCCAAAGGTACATGTTGGGTTGGCGTATTTCGAGATTAGGATTTGTCACTCCGATTGTCGGAGAGGTATCTCTGGGCCCTCTCGATAATGCACATCACATAAGCCTTGCAAGCATTGCAACTAATGAGTTAGTTGTGAGATGATGTATTACGGAACGAGTAAAGAGACTTGCCGGTAATGAGATTGAACTAGGTATTGAGATACCGACGATCGAATCTCGGGCAAGTAACATACCGATGACAAAGGGAACAACGTATGTTGTTATGCGGTCTGACCGATAAAGATCTTCGTAGAATATGTAGGAGCCAATATGGGCATGCAGGTTCCGCTATTGGTTATTGACCGGAGACGTGTCTCGGTCATGTCTACATTGTTCTCGAACCCGTAGGGTCCGCACGCTTAAGGTTTCGATGACAGTTATATTATGAGTTTATGAGTTTTGATGTACCGAAGGAGTTCGGAGTCCCGGATGAGATCGGGGACATGACGAGGAGTCTCGAAATGGTTGAGACGTAAAGATCGATATATTGGACGACTATATTCGGACATCGGAAAGGTTCCGAGTGATTCGGGTATTTTTCGGAGTACCGGGGAGTTTCGGGAATACGGGGAAGAGTATTGGGCCTTAATGGGCTTTAGTGGGAAGGAGCCAGGAGGTGGTGCGCGCCCCTCCCAAGCCCAGTCTGAATTGGACAAGGGGTTTGGGGCGCGGGCCCCTCTCCCTTCCTTCTCTACTTCCCTCCTTTGCCCCCTTCTCCTAGTTGGACTAGGAAAGATGGAGTCCTACTCCCGGTGGGAGCAGGACTCCCCTTGGCGCGCCCTCCTCCTAGGGCCGGCCTCCTCCTCCCTTGCTCCTTTATATACGGGGGCAGGGGGGCACCCTAGAGACACAAGTTGATCCACGTGATCATATTCTTAGCCGTGTGCGGTGCCCCCTTCCACCATAGTCCTCGATAATATTGTAGCGGTGCTTAGGTGAAGCCTTCCGATGGTAGTACATCAAGATCGTCACCACGCCATCGTGCTGATGGAACTCTTCCCCGACACTTTGCTGGATCGGAGTCCGGGGATCGTCATCGAGCTGAACGTGTGCTAGAACTCGGAGGTGCCGTGGTTTCGGTGCTTGATCGGTCGGGCCGTGGAGACGTACGACTACATGAACCAAGTTAACGCTTCCGTTGTTGATCTACAAGGGTACGTAGATCACACTCTCCCCTCTCGTTGCTATGCATCACCATGATCTTGCGTGTGCGTAGGAATTTTTTTGAAATTACTATGTTCCCCAACAGTGGCATCCGAGCCTAGGTTTTATGTGTTGATGTTATATGCACGAGTAGAACACAAGTGAGTTGTGGGAAATATAAGTCATACTGCTTACCAGCATGTCATACTTTGATTCGGCGGTATTGTTGGACGAAGCGGCCCGGACCGACATTACGCGTACGCTTACGCGAGACCGGTTCTCCCGACGTGCTTTGCACAAAGGTGGCTAGCGGGCGATAGTTTCTCCAACTTTAGTTGAACCGAGTGTGGCTACGCCCGGTCCTTGCGAAGGTTAAAACAGCACCAACTTGACCAACTATCGTTGTGGTTTTGATGCGTAGGTAAGATTGGTTCTTGCTTAAGCCCGTAGCAGCCACGTAAAACTTGCAACAATAAAGTAGAGGACGTCTAACTTGTTTTTGCAGGGCATGTTGTGATGTGATATGGTCAAGACATGATGCTAAATTTTATTGTATGAGATGATCATGTTTTGTAACCGAGTTATCGGCAACTGGCACGAGCCATATGGTTGTCGCTTTATTGTATGCAATGCAATCGCGCTGTAATGCTTTACTTTATCACTAAGCGGTAGCGATAGTCGTGGAAGCATAAGATTGGCAAGATGACAACGATGCTACGATGGAGATCAAGGTGTCGCGCCGGTGATGATGGTGATCATGACGGTGCTTCGAAGATGGAGATCACAAGCACAAGATGATGGTGTCCATATCATATCACTTATATTGATTGCATGTGATGTTTATCTTTTATGCATCTTATCTTGCTTTGATTGACGGTAGCATTATAAGATGATCTCTCACTAATTATCAAGAAGTGTTCTCCCTGAGTATGCACCGTTGCGAAAGTTCTTCGTGCTGAGACACCACGTGATGATCGGGTGTGATAGGCTCTACGTTCAAATACAATGAGTGCAAAACAGTTGCACATGCAGAATACTCAGGTTATACTTGACGAGCCAAGCATATACAGATATGGCCTCGGAACATGGAGACCGAAAGGTCGAGCGTGAATCATATAGCAGATATGATCAACATAGCGATGTTCACCAATGAAACTACCTCATCTCACGTGATGATCGGACATGGTTTAGTTGATTTGGATCACGTAATCCCTTAGAGGATTAGAGGGATGTCTATCTAAGTGGGAGTTCTTAAGTAATATGATTAATTGAACTTAAATTTATCATGAACTTAGTCCTAGTAGTATTTTGCAATTTTTGTTGTAGATCAATAGCTCGCGTTGTTGCTTCCCTGTGTTTATTTTGATATGTTCCTAGAGAAAATTGTGTTGAAAAATGTTAGTAGCAATGATGCGGATTGGATCCATGATCTGAGGTTTATCCTCATTGCTGCACAGAAGAATTATGTCCTTGATGCACCGCTAGGTGACGGACCTATTGCAGGAGCAGATGCAGACATTATGAATGTTTGGCTAGCTCAATATGATGACTACTTGATAGTTTAGTGCACCATGCTTAATGGCTTAGAATCGGGACTTCAAAGACGTTTTGAACGTCATGGAGCATATGAGATGTTCTAGGAGTTGAAGTTAATATTTCAAGCAAATACCCGAGTTGAGAGATATGAAGTCTCCAACAAGTTCTATAGCTAAAAGATGGAGGAGAATCGCTCAACTAGTGAGCATGTGCCCAGATTGTCTGAGTACTACAATCGCTTGAATCAAGTGAGAGTTAATCTTCCAGATAAGATAGTGATTGACATAATTCTCTAGTCACCATCACCAAGTTAGTAGAACTTCATGATGAACTATGATATGCAAGGGATAACGGAAACGATTCCCAAGCTCAAGTGAAGAAGCCCAAGTCTGGTCCTAAGCCTGAGACTAAGTGTTTCTACTGCAAAGGGACTGGTCACTGGAAGCGGAACTACCCCAAGTGATTGGCAGATAAGAAGGATGGCAGAGTGAACATAAGTATATTTGATATACATGTTATTGATGTGTACTTTACTAGTGTTTATAGCAACCCCTCAGTATTTGATACTAGTTCAGTTGCTAAGATTAGTAACTCGAAACGGGAGTTGCAGAATAAACAGAGACCAGTTAAGGGTGAAGTGACGATGTGTGTTGGAAGTGGTTCCAAGATTGATATGATCATCATCGCACACTCCCTATACTTTCGGGATTAGTGTTGAACCTGAATAAGTGTTATTTGGTGTTTGCGTTGAGCATGAATGTGATTTGATCATGTTTATTGTAATACGGTTATTCATTTAAGTAAGAGAATAAATTGTTGTTCTATTTACATGAATAAAACCTTATATGGTTACACACCCAATGAAAATAGTTCGTTGGATCTCGATCGTAGTGATACACATAATCATAATATTGAAACCAAAAGATGCAAAGTTAATAATGATAGTGCAACTTATTTGTAGCACTGCCGTTTAGGTCATATTGGTGTAAAGCGCATGAAGAAACTCCATGCTGATGGGATTTTGGAATCACTTGATGCTTGCGAACCATGCCTCATGGGCAAGATGACTAAGACTCCGTTCTCCGGAGCGAGCAACTGACTTATTAGAAATAATACATATTGATGTATGCGGTCCGATGAGTGTTAAGGCTCACGGCAAGTATCGTTATTTTCTGAACTTCATAGATGATTTGAGCAGATATGGGTATATCTACTTGATGAAACATAAGTCTGAAACATTTGAACAGTTCAAAGAATTTCATAGTGAAGTGGAAAATCATCATGACAAGAAGATAAGGTTTCCACGATCTGATCGTGGAGACGAATATTTGAGTTACGAGTTTGGTCTTCAATTAAAACAATGTGGAATATTTTCACAAATTCATGCCACCTGGAACACCACAGCATAATGGTGTGTCCGAACGTCATAACCGTACTTTATTGGATATAGTGCAAACTATGATGTTTCTTACCGATTTACCACTATAGTTTTGGGGTTATGCATTAGAGACAGCTGCATTCACGTTAAAAAGGGAACCATCTAAATCCGTTGAGACGGCACCGTATGAACTGTGGTTTGGCAAGAAACCAAAGTTGTCGTTTCTTAAAGTTTGGGGTTGCGATGCTTATATGAAAAAGTTTCATCCTGATAAGCTCAAACCCAAATCGGAGAAATATGTCTTCATAGGATACCCAAAGGAGACAGTTGGGTACACCTTCTATCACAGATCCGAAGGCAAGACATTCGTTGCTAAGAATTGATCCTTTCTAGAGAAGGAGTTTATCTCGAAAGAAGTGAGTGGGAGGAAAGTAGAACTTGATGAGGTAACTGTACCTGCTCCATAATTGGAAAGTAGTTCATCACAGAAATCTGTTCCTGTGACTCCTGCACCAATTAGTGAGGAAGATAATGATGATGATCATGTAACTACGGATCAAGTTACTACCGAATCTCGTAGGTTAACCAGAGTGAGATCCGCACCAGAGTGATACGGTAATCCTGTTCTGGAAGTCATGTTACTAGACCATGACGAACTTGCGAACTATGAGGAAGCGATGATGAGCCCAGATTCCGCGAAATGGTTTGAGGCCATGAAATCTGAGATATGATCCATGTATGAGAACAAAGTATGGACTTTGATGGATTTGCCCGATGATCGGCAAGCCATAGAAAATAAATGGATCTTCAAGAGGAAGACGGACACCGATAGTAGTGTTACTATCGACAAAGCTAGAATTGTCGCAAAAGTTTTCGACAAGTTCAAGGTGTTGACTACGATGAGTGTATCTCACTCGTATCTATGCTTAAGTCTGTCCGAATCATGTTAGCAATTGCCGCATTTTATGAAATCTGGCAAATGGATAAACAAAACTGCATTCCTTAATGGATTTATTAAAGAAGAGTTGTATGTGATGCAACAAGAAGGTTTTGTCAATCCTAAAGGTGCTAACAAAATATGCAAGCTCCAGCGATCCATTTGTGGACTGGTGCAAGCATCTCAGAGTTGGAATATATGCTTTGATAAGTTGATCAAAGCATATAGTTTTATACAGACTTGCGGTGAAGCCTGTATTTACTAGAAAGTGAGTGGGAGCACTACATCATTTCTGATAAGTATATGTGAATGACATATTGTTGATTAGAGATAATGTAGAATTATTCTGCAAAGCATAAAGGAGTGTTTGAAAGGAGTTTTTCAAAGAAAGACCTCGGTGAAGCTGCTTACATATTGAGCATCAAGATCTATAGAGATAGATCAAGACGCTTGATAAGTTTTTTTTTTCAATAAGTACAAACCTTGACAAGATTTTGAAGTAGTTCAAAATGGAGCAGTCAAAGAAAGAGTTCTTGCCTGTGTTACAAGGTATGAAATTGAGTAAGACTCAAAGCCCGACCACAGCAGAAGATAGAAAGAGAATGAAAGTCATTCCCTATGCCTCAGCCATAGGTTCTATAAAGTATACCATGATGTGTACCAGATCTATTGTATACCCTACACTGTGTTAAGCAAGGGAATACAATAGTGATCTAGGAGTAGATCACTGGACAGCGGTCAAAATTATCCTTAGTGGAATAAGGAAATATTTCTTGATTATGGAGGTGACAAAAGGTTCGTCGTAAAAAGTTACATCGATGCAAGTTTTGACACAGATCTGGATGACTCAAAGTCTCGATCTAGATACATATTGAAAGTGGGAGCAATTAGCTAGAGTAGCTCCGTGCAGAGCATTGTAGACATAGAATTCGCAAAAATACTTACGGATCTGTATGTGACAGACCCGTTGACTAAAATTATCTCACAAGCAAAACATGATCACACCTTAGTACTCTTTGGGTGTTAATCACATAAATGATGTGAACTAGATTATTGACTCTAGTAAACCCTTTGGGTATAGGTCACATGACGACGTGAACTATGGGTGTTAATCACATGGTGATGTGAACTCTTAGTGTTGAATCACATGGCGATGTGAACTAGATTATTGACTCTAGTGCAAGTGGGAGACTGAAGGAAATATGCCCTAGAGGCAATAATAAAGTTACTATTTATTTCCTTATATCATGATAAATGTTTATTATTCATGCTGGAATTGTATTAACCGGAAACATAATACATGTGTGAATACATAGACAAACAGAGTGTCACTAGTATGCCTCTACTTGACTAGCTCGTTAATCAAAGATGGTTATGTTTCCTAACCATGGACAAAGAGTTGTTATTTGATTAACGGGATCACATCATTAGGTGAATGATCTAATTGACATGACCCATTCCTTTAGCTTAGCACCCGATCATTTAGTATGTTGCTATTGCTTTCTTCATGACTTATACATGTTCCTATGACTATGAGATTATGCAACTCCCGTTTTCCAGAGGAACACTTTGTGCGCTACCAAACGTCACAATGTAACTGAGTGATTATAAAGGTGCTCTACAGGTGTCTCCAAAGGTACATGTTGGGTTGGCGTATTTCGAGATTAGGATTTGTCACTCCGATTGTCGGAGAGGTATCTCTGGGCCCTCTCGGCAATGCACATCACATAAGCCTTGCAAGCATTGCAACTAATGAGTTAGTTGTGAGATGATGTATTACGAAACGAGTAAAGAGACTTGCCGGTAACGAGATTGAACTAGGTATTGAGATACCGACGATTGAATCTCGGGCAAGTAACATACCGATGACAAAGGGAACAACGTATGTTGTTATGCGGTCTGACCGATAAAGATCTTCGTAGAATATGTAGGAGCCAATATGGGCATCCAGGTCCCGCTATTGGTTATTGACCAGAGACGTGTCTCGGTCATGTCTACATTGTTCTCGAACCCGTAGGGTCCGCACGCTTAAGGTTTCAATGACAGTTATATTATGAGTTTATGAGTTTTGATGTACCGAAGGAGTTCGGAGTCCCGGATGAGATCGGGGACATGACGAGGAGTCTCGAAATGGTCGAGACGTAAAGATCGATATATTGGACGACTATATTTGGACATCGGAAAGGTTCCGAGTGATTCGGGTATTTTTCGGAGTACCGGGGAGTTACGGGAATACGGGGAAGAGTATTGGGCCTTAATGGGCTTTAGTGGGAAGGAGCCAGGAGGTGGCACGCGCCCCTCCCAAGCCCAGTCCGAATTGGACAAGGGGTTTGGGGCGCGGCCCCCCTCTCCCTTCCTTCTCCACTTCCCTCCTTCCCCCCTTCTCCTAGTTGGACTAGGAAAGAAGGAGTCCTACTCCCGGTGGGAGTAGGACTCCCCTTGGCGCGCCCTCCTCCTAGGGCCGGCCTCCTCCTCCCTTGCTCCTTTATATACGGGGGCAGGGGGGCACCCTAGAGACACAAGTTGATCCACGTGATCATATTCTTAGCCGTGTGCAGTGCCCCCTTCCACCATAGTCCTCGATAATATTGTAGCGGTGCTTAGGCGAAGCCCTGCGATGGTAGTACATCAAGATCGTCACCATGCCGTCGTGCTGACGGAACTCTTCCCCGACACTTTGCTGGATCGGAGTACGGGGATCGTCATCGAGCTGAAGGTGTGCTAGAACTCGGAGGTGCCGTGGTTTCGGTGCTTGATCGGTCGGGCCGTGGAGACGTACGACTACATCAACCAAGTTAACGCTTCCGTTGTTGATCTACAAGGGTACGTAGATCATACTCTCCCCACTCGTTGCTATGCATCACCATGATCTTGTATGTGCGTAGGAATTTTTTTTGAAATTACTACGTTCCACAACAATGTTTACCCAGGTTCGGGCCCTCTTGATGGAGGTAAAACCCTACGTCCTGCTTGATTAATATTGATGATATGGGTAGTACAAGAGTAGATCTACCACGAGATCGGAGAGGCTAAACCCTAGAAACTAGCCTGTGGTATGATTGTTGTTGTATATGTTGTCCTCTATCGACTAGCCTGGCCCTAGTTTATATAATGCACCGGAGGCGTAGGTTAACAAGAGTCCTAGCCGAATACGCCGGTGGGGAGAAGTCCTTGTCTTGGTCGTCAAGTCTTGTGGAATCTTCCTTGTATGTGGCAGCTGTCCGAACTGGCCCATGAGTATACGTCCACGGGGGTCCTCGGCCCAATCTATCAGATCGGGATATGACGTGTTGAGTACCCCCTAGTCCAGGACACCGTCAATACCCCTCGCTCGCGAGCAGAGCACCCTAGTGCTCTGTTTTTCTCTCGCCGAGGGGGAGAGGGCTTGGTGGTGCTCTAGCTCACCTCCTATGCACACAAGTTGTTTGATGGAATGCCCGAGCCACACTACTTAAGCTTTCTCCTCTCCAAGCTCGACCTCCAAGCTCCATTTTCCATAATATTTGTCTAGGTTTAGCGGTCCGTCACGCCCCGTCCCCGTCTTCACCGCCGTCGATCACCCGTGCCGAGCTCATCGCCGGAACCACCGTGGTGAGCCTCTTGTTCTTATCTTCTTTCTGAAAGGAAAAATATTCTTACTTGTATGTTTACATAGATACTTGTATTATTTTCTTACTTTTATTATTGCATCTTATATAGTGTGATGGTTTTGGTATCCTCCCCCGTCGGCCCTCGTCCTGTCTATGATTCGGATGTGGTATATACATTATCTTTATAACTATTGGTTCATTTATTGTTTATGAAAATTATGCCGACCAACATGACATAGATTTTATTTATGTAGGATGTATGTGAATCAGAAATGCCAACCGACCCTATTGTCGAGAGGTTAAATTTAGTTGAAGAAGAAAACAATTTGTTGAAGGAAAAAATAAAAAAAATTGAGGAGGAGAAGATGATATTGGAGTTGCATGTTGCGGATGTCGTCGATGATCACAAGATCAAGATGGATGCAATGCGCTTGAAGATTAGAAAGATTAGAAAATATGTCATTCATACCGAGGCTTGGTATCATTATGCCGTTGGATCAATTGTTACCTTGGTTGCGATTATGATCGCATTTGTTTTCGCATTGAAATGTTTTACATAGTTTCAATGTATGGTTTAATTAATTAGATGCTCTGGAGAGCTATATGTTGTTAGATGAGAACTATGTATGCACTTTGGTTTTAATGTGATGATGAACTTCTATTAATTTGGACACTTAATTATATATAATGCATGCAGATGAACCGGCAATGGATGTACGGTGACAGACACACCCGTGAGTACATTAAGGGCGTGCATGAGTTTCTCGATGCGGCTGAGGCAAACAAGCAGAATGGTTTTATGTGTTGTCCATGCACTCAATGTGGGAATACGAGGTCTTACTCTAACCGGAAAATCCTTCACTCCCACCTGCTTTACAAGGGTTTCATGCCACACTATAATGTTTGGACGAGGCACAGAGAAATAGGGGTTATGATGGAAGACGGCGAAGAAGAAGAGTACGATGACAACTATGTGCCCCCTGAATACGGTGATGCTGCAACGGGGGGAGCTGGTGAAGATCAAGAGGAACCAGACGATGTGCCCAATGATGCTGCAACGGGTGAAGCTGCTGAAGATCAAGAGGAACCAGACGATGTGCCCGATGATGATGATCTCCGCCGGGTCATTGTCGATGCAAGGACGCAATGCGAAAGTCAAAAGGAGAAGCTGAAGTTCGATCGCATGTTAGAGGATCACAAAAAAGGGTTATACCCCAATTGCGAAGATGGCAACACAAAGCTCGGTACCGTACTGGAATTGCTGCAGTGGAAGGCAGAGAATGCTGTGGCTGACAAAGGGTTTGAGAAGCTACTGAAAATATTGAAGAAGAAGCTTCCAAAGGACAACGAATTGCCCGACAGTACATATGCAGCAAAGAAGGTCGTATGACCTCTAGGATTGGAGGTGGAGAAGATACACGCATGCCCTAATGACTGCATCCTCTACCACGGTGCATACAAGGATCTGAACGCATGCCCGGTATGCGGTGCATTGCGGTATAAGATCAGACGAGATGACCCTGGTGATGTTGACGGCGAGCCCCTCAGGAAGAGGGTTCCTGCGAAGGTGATGTGGTATGCTCCTATAATACCACAGTTGAAACGTCTTTTCAGAAACGAAGAGCATGCCAAGTTGATGCGATGGCATAGTGAGAACCGAAATAAAGATGGGAAGTTGAGAGCACCCGCTGACGGGTCGCAGTGGAGAAAAATCGAGAGAAAGTACTGGGATGAGTTTGCAAAGGACCCAAGGAATGTATGGTTTGCTTTAAGCGCGGATGGCATTAATCCTTTCGGGGAGCAGAGCAGCAATCACAGCACCTGGCCCGTGACTCTATGTATGTATAACCTTCCTCCTTGGATGTGCATGAAGCAGAAGTTCATTATGATGCCAGTTCTCATCCAAGGCCCTAAGCAACCCGGCAACGAAATTGATGTGTACCTAAGGCCATTAGTTGAAGAACTTTTACAGCTGTGGAATGGAAACGGTGTACGTACGTGGGATGAGCACAGACAGGAGGAATTTAACCTTAAGGCGTTGCTGTTCGTGACCATCAACGATTGGCCCGCTCTCAGTAACCTTTCAGGACAGACAAACAAAGGATACCACGCATGCACGCACTGTTTAGATGACACTAAAAGTATATACCTGGACAAATGCAGGAAGAATGTGTACCTGGGCCATCGTCAATTTCTTTCGACCAACCATCAATGTCGAAAGAAAGGCAAGCATTTCAAAGGCGAGGCAGATCACCGGAAGAAGCCCGCCATGCGCACCGGTGATTACGTGCTTGCTATGGTCAATGATTTACACTACGTAATCTTTGGAAAGGGTCCCGGTGGACTAGCTGTTCCGAATGACGCTGAGGGACACGCACCCATGTGGAAGAAGAAATCTATATTTTGGGACCTACCCTACTGGAAAGACCTAGAGGTCCGCTCCTCAATCGACGTGATGCACGTGACGAAGAACCTTTGCGTGAACCTGCTAGGATTCTTGGGCGTGTATGGGAAGACAAAAGATACACCTGAGGCACGGGAGGACCTCCAACGTTTGCACGAAAAAGACGGCATGCCTCCGAAGCAGTATAAAGGTCCTGCTAGCTACGCTCTTACGAAAGAAGAGAAAGAAATCTTATTTGAATGCCTGCTCAGTATGAAGGTCACGACTGGCTTCTCGTCGAATATAAAGGGAATAATAAATATGCCAGAGAAAAAGTTTCAGAACCTAAAGTCTCATGACTGCCACGTGATTATGACGCAACTGCTTCCGGTTGCATTGAGGGGGCTTCTATCGGAAAACGTCCGATTAGCCATTGTGAAGCTATGCGCATTCCTCAATGCAATCTCTCAGAAGGTGATCGATCCAGAAATCGTACCAAGGCTAAGGAGTGATGTGGCGCAATGTCTTGTCAGTTTCGAGCTGGTGTTCCCACCATCCTTCTTCAATATCATGACGCACGTCCTAGTTCATCTAGTCGACGAGTTTGTCATCCTGGGGCCCATATTTCTACACAATATGTTCCCCTTTGAGAGGTTCATGGGAGTCCTAAAGAAATATGTCCGTAACCGCGCTAGGCCAGAAGGAAGCATCTGCATGGGCCATCAAACAAAGGATGTTATCGGGTTTTGTGTTGACTTCATTCCTGGCCTTAAGAAGATAGGTCTCCCTAAATCACGGTATGAGGGGAGACTGACTGGAAAAGGCACTCTTGGAAGAGACTCAATAATATGCAGGGACAGATATTCTTGGTCTCAAGCAAACTACACAGTTCTACAGAACTCTACCTTGGTGACCCCGTATGTCGATGAACACAAGAATAGTCTGCGCTCCAAACACCCGGAGCAGTGCAACGACTGGATTACATGTGAACACATCAGGACTTTCAGCAGTTGGTTGGAAACACGTCTCAGAGGTGACAACACTGTTTGTGATGAGCTGTACTTGTTGTCCAGGGGACCATCTTTGACTGTATTAACTTACAAAGGATACGAGATAAATGGGAATACATTTTACACGATCGCCCAAGATCAAAAGAGCACCAACCAAAACAGCGGTGTCCGCTTTGATGCAGCAACCGAGAGCGGAAAGGACACATATTATGGTTACATAGTGGACATATGGGAACTTGACTATGGACCTGATTTTAAGGTCCCTTTGTTTAAGTGCAAATGGGTCAATCTGTTAGGCGGCGGGGTACAGGTAGACCCACAGTACGGAATGACAACAGTGGAACTGAAAAATCTTGGGTACACTGACGAACCGTTCGTCCTAGCCAATGATGTGGCACAGGTTACTATGTGAAGGACATGTCTACCAAACCGAGAAAAAGAAAAGATAAGGAAGCGAATACATCATACGATGAGCCAAAGCGCCACATAGTTCTTTCAGGAAAAAGGGACATCCTGGGAGTGGACGGCAAGACAGACATGTCTGAAGATTATGAAAAGTTTCATGAAATTCCTCCCTTCAATGTCAAGGCTGACCCAAGCATCCTGATAAACAATGAAGATTATCCATGGTTACGGCGCAATAAGCAAATGACACAAGCGAAGAAAAAGCGAAGACTGTCTCCCGCAACTATTATGATGATACCATGCCAACTTTGTAACACACGAACATGCTACCATTGTCCGTTTTGTACATGCACATGCTATGTGGGTGAAATTATGATACCATCCCAACTTTCAACTTTTTCAGAGTTCATTTGAAATGCTTTCATGTCTTATGGTTTGCCCCTGGCCCATGACCATTAGTCCCGGTTTGTGCCACAAACCGGGACTAAAGGGTTGGTCCTCATTGTGGGCAGAGTTTAGTACCACCTCGCCAACCAAAGGGGGCTCACACCGGTTTATAAGCCCTTCCCTCTCTGCCTTGTTGAGCCCCTCTCGAAGTGAAAATAGATGCCCTAATAGAGAAAAGTTTAACCTAAATTCACATGAATTTCTCTGAACTTCATAGAAATTTACTAGGAATTTAGGTTGAATTTTCTCTATAAGCGCATCTATTCTCATTTTTTTAGTAAGTTAATCACAAACTTGTGATTCAAACAATTTTCAAAGAATTCAAATTTTAACTATTCAAATTTGAAAACTAATGGCACTAACAGAAAGTTTATAATTTTTCTAAAACTAATGGCACTAACAGAAAGTTTATAATTTTGCTAACCTAAAAGCAAACAAAATAAAAAATTAAAGCAAAAAACAAAAGAAAATAAATAATGCAAAAAACAAATCAAAAAAACAAGAAAAAACTATTTTTATAGTAAAGTTAATCACAAAATAAAATAAATAAAGTAACAAAGAAAACAAAAAAACTAAAAAAGTGTTTTCAAATTTGAAAACTAATGACACTAACAGGAAGTTTATAATTTTTCTAAAACTAATGGCACTAACAGAAAGTTTATAATTTTGCTAAACTAAAAGCAAACAGAATTAAAAATTAAAGCAAAAAACAAAAGAAAATAAATAATGCAAAAAACAAATCAAAAAAACAAGAAAAAACTATTTTTATAGTAAAGTTAATCACAAAATAAAATAAATAAAGCAACAAAGAAAACAAAAAAACTAAAAAAGTGTTTTCAAATTTGAAAACTAATGGCATTAACAAAAAGTTTATAATTTTTCTAAAACTAAAAGCATAAAGAATTAAAAAAATAAAGCAAAAAACAAAAGAAAATAAATAAAGCAACAAAAAAACAAAAAAATGCCACCTACTGGGCCACCACGGCCTGAATACGACTAGAAACCCTACCATGGGCCAGGATTCAGGCTCGCAGTAGGCCCAGTAGGCCCACAGGCATTGCAGTGACAGATTAGGCCCGAAAGCCTGCATTTGAGAGGAGCTCGCGAGGGTGGGCGCAACATCGCTTATAAACCACTCCCGAGCCATCTCAACTAGCGAGGTGGGACTAAACTTTTGGGCGCGGGGCAGCACAAGGCCATTGGTCCCGGTTGGTGGCACCAACCGGGACTAAAGGGGGCATTGGTCACGGTTCGTGGCACCAACCGTGACCAATGCCCCCCTTTAGTCCCGGTTGGTGCCACCAACCGGGACCAAAGGCCGCCGCTTCCCGCCCTTTGGGCTGGCGAACTCAGGCCTTTGGTCCCGGTTGGTGGCACCAACCGGGACTAAAGGTGGCATTGGTCCCGGTTGGTGCCACGAACCGGGACCAATACTCTGTGTATATAAGCAGGACTTAGGAATTTTTTAGTTTCTCATCGACCATTTGCCTCCGACGCCGCCAGGCTGCCCGTGCTCGCCGTCGCTGTCGCCCCGTGCCCCTGCCCCGTGCTCGCCATCACCGCCCGCTCCTCGTCGCCGTCGCCCTGCCCCTGCCCCATCCCGCCCTGGCGCGCCGGCGCCCTCGCCGCCCCCGCCGTCGCCTCGAGCTCCCCTGCTCACGCGCGCCGCCCCGCGCCCCGAGCCCCTGCCACGGACTCGACGTCGCCGCCCGCCCCTGCCCCGACGCGCGCCGCCCCGGCCCGCCCCGTCGCCGTCGCCCGTGCCCCTGCCCCGACGCGCGCCGCCCCGGCCCGCCCTCGCTGTCGCCTGCGCCCCTGCCCGCCTCCTCAGCTTGGTCCGGCCGCCGGCGCCCTCCCTTTGCAATTTTTTTTCATATATATGCATGTTATATATATATATATGCTTGTTATATATATATATGCTTGTTTATATATATATGTAATGATTTTTTTATAAAATATGATGTTTTTTTCATAGATGATCACATATATGATGTATGCACGAATGTGGATGAAATATGATGTTTTTTTGTTCATAGAACATGATGTTTTTTTAATTCACATATTTTTTTTGTTCATGAGAGAGGCGGGGACGTTGAGGGATCATAGATGTATTTTTTCAGAATTTTGTATCGTGCATAGACGGATTTTAGACCACGGGAGCACCCCCTCTCTATCGTTGCAAAATTTGCTAAGTGATATTAAGAAGGAAGGAAAAGAAGTATAGGAAAGAAAGAAAATAAGAAGAGGAAAGAAAGAAGAAGAGGAGAGGAAGAAGAGGAGAAATAAATAAGAAGAAGAAAAAAGAAGAAAAAGAAGAGGAGAAGAAGAAAGGAATAGTGGAGAAGAAGAGAAAATAGAATATATTCTATTTTTTCTTATTCTCCACTATTCCTTTCTTCTTCTCCTCTTTTTTTTCTTCTCTTTTTTCTTCGATCTTCTCCTCTAGCTATTCCTTTCTTCTTCTCCTCTTTCTTCTTCTTCTTCTTCTTCTTCTTCTTCTTAATTTTTATCGGGAACGAGGGTGTCGAGTATCGCTGAGGGGTCGAGGGTCGGGAACTAGGGTAGAGGGTCGAGGGTCGTTAAGGGGTCAAGGGTCGAGGGTTTCAGGGTCGAGGGTTCGAGGGTTCTATAGGGTTGAGGGATCGAGGATCGAGGGTTCCAGGGTTGTCTAGGGGTCGAGGGTTCCAGGATCGTCGAGGGTTCGAGGGGTCGAGGATTGCCAAGGGGTCGGGAGAGGTTTCCTAGTGTCAAAGTATTGAAGAAATCCATGGCTTCATCATTAGCCGGAAGTAACCAGGGCATGACGAAGTCCTCCAAAGTTATTTTGGAATGGTGTCCCGGATAGGATAATTTGCCTTTTTGTATGAATTTCAGCAAAGGCCTTCGAAATAACGATATTTGGAAGGTTCTTGCTGAACTTTGTACCAAAAAGCGAATTATCCTATCTAGGACTCCGTTTCAAAATAACTTTAGAGAGCTTCGTACCATCATGCACCTGTTACTTTCGCCTAATGATGAAGACATGGTTTTGTTGAATCCTTTGACACTAGGCAACCTCCCGACCCCTCGGCGATCCTCTCGAACATGAGAGGAAGAAGAGGATCGCTGAGGGGTCGAGGGTTCCAGGGTCGTCGAGGGTTCGAGGGGTCGAGGATCGCCGAGGGGTCGAGAGAGAGGTTTCCTAGTGTCAAAGTATTGAAGAAATCCATGGCTTCATCATTAGCTAGAAGTAACCAGGGCATGACAAAGTCCTCCAAAGTTATTTTGGAATGGTGTCCTGGATAGGATAATTTGCCTTTTTGTATGAATTTCAGCAAAGGCCTTCCAAATAACGATATTTGGAAGGTTCTTGCTGAACTTTGTACCAAAAAGCGAATTATCCTATCTAGGACTCCGTTCCAAAATAACTTTGGAGAGCTTCGTACCATCATGCACCTGTTACTTTCGCCTAATGATGAAGACATGGTTTTGTTGAATCCTTTGACACTAGGCAACCTCCCGACCCCTCGGCGATCCTCTCCAACATGAGAGGAAGAAGAGGATAAAAAAAGAAGAGGAAGAAGAAAAAAAAGAAGAGAAGAAAGAATAGAGGAGTTCTTCTCCTCTATTCTTTCTTCTCCTCTTTTTTTCTTCTTCTTCCTCTTTTTTTATCGGGAATGAGGGTCGTCGAGGGACATAGATGTAGTGTCGTCGTTGTCGATATATACCCCCTCCCGATAGCTTCAACACATGGGGGGGGTCGATATTACCCCCTCCTTGAAGCGTTCTCAAGGCCACCCCAAACCCTTGAAGCGTTGTCGAGGCTACCCCAAACCCTAGAGAAGTAGCGTCGAGGCCACTAATTAATATATGTGATTCCTTACTATGATTAGGTAGCTAGTTCTACGTTTGCCACTAATATATCCATCTGTCATGTTTGAATAATAATTGCCATGTTGTAAATATTTGTAGAAACTATGGGCACCGCCCGAGACAAAGCAAAAGAAGCGTTGTTGAGGGACATAATCGCAGAAGGAAGTGATGCCGTCTCGTTGTTTCTCAACGACACCAATGGTCTGGAAGGATAGGGTGAAGAAGCTGGCTACGGTGACCTAATGCCGGTGCAAGAAGAAGAACATGAGGACGGCTCCGGTGACCCAATGCCGGTGCAAGAAGGAGACCGTGATGATGGCTCCGGTGACCGAACCGAGTCCGGCCAGGTATATATATTAGTTAAGCCTGTGTTGACTAGCTAATTGATGCATTCATTGTTTTGGTATGTACACATATTAATTAAGTCTTTGTTCTTTTTTCTAGCCCTCCGGATCGAGCACAACTTCGGTAAAGAGACGAGGCCCGAAGAAAAAGTTGAGCTCGGATGAAAGGTTTGAGATCATAGCAATCGCGCCCGACGGCCCACCGATTGAACCCATCCGAACAAAGAACGCATTTGTTGCTCAGTGCGGGGTTCTGGTTAGGGACAAGATCCCGATCAGCATCCCGCAATGGTTTAAGCCGGCTACAGAAGACCCTGAGGTGTCTTATGTCAATGATATGCAGAAAAATGATCTTTGGACTGAGCTGAAGTCAAATTTCACGCTATCGCCAGAGGATAATCCAGAGAACCCAGTTAAAGAGCAATTAATCAAGTCTTTTGCTCTTAAGAGGATGGCAGAACTATTCAGGAGGTGGAAGAAAGAGCTGAATAAGTTTGTTGAAAATGATGAGACACCAGAATTCAAGGGCAGATATGAGAAGATCAGAGATCACTGGCCCGCATTTGTGGCCCACAAGACATCGGAAAAGAGTAAGAAGATGTCGGCGACAAACAAGCAAAATGCTGCGAAGAAGAAGCATCACCATCGCACGGGGTCAGGTGGCTACCTCGTAGCCCGGCCTAAGTGGGCCAAGACTGAGAATGATCTGGTTGATAAAGGGATCGAACCAGAGACAATTAACTGGCCGGACCGTTGCCGGACTTGGTTCTTCGGGGCTGGCGGAACCTTGGACCCTGTAACAGGGAAGTGCATTTGGACGAACGATCAAATGGACATACCAGTCAGGAAGCTTAAGCAGTATATCGAAGCAGCGCAGCAAGGGACGTTCTTTCCAGACAGAGAGAACGACGAGGTCACAATGGCCCTCGGGAATCCTGAGCACCCTGGACGGACACGAGGCACGCCAGGCTCCATTCCGTGGAAGGTTGGGTTTCCGGACGCAGGCGGTTACAAATCCCATGAGAGGAGGAAAAAAGTGCAACAGACCCAAATGCAGGCGCTGCAAGCAAGGGTAGACGCGATAGAGGAATGAGAAGCAAATCGCAGCAAACGTACTGCCGAAGCTTCCCCCGAAGCTACCCCGCCATCTCAGCGCAGAAGCAGCGTGGCTTCCACCGAGCTGCTTCAGCCGGAGCATGCCTTGACGGCTCCTGCCAGCTATCCCGTGGATGCTATCACGAAGTCTCAAAATTTCCACCTTATGACGCAATGGATGAATTTGAAGGTCAAGGCGGCTGTTGGCTCTGTTTATCCTACTGAACACGGCGCAACTTTTCACTGTCGGCCGATTCTAGAAGGATATGCTAGGGTGATGGTGGATGAAATAACGGAGGGATTTGAGGACCTCCAGCTTGACCACCCTACCGATGAAGGGGAGACTAGGCTGGGGTCTGCTCTGAAGACTCCATGCCTATGGCGAGGAGCTCATCAACCTTCCGAACTGGACGCCTCCGCCTCCTCCTCCTCCTCCGGCAAGTCAGGGAACTCCGCCTCCTCCACCGCCTCCTCCTCCGACGAGTCAGGGCACTCCGCCTCCTCCACCGCCTCCTCCTCCGGCGAGTGACGATCAGGGCACTTGACCGGGTCCTTCTCCAGCGCGTGGCGGCACTCCGCCTCCTTCTCCGTCTGTGCCGACGCGCCCGAGCAGCCAGCCTCCTCCTTCTCCGCCTCGTCAGAAAGGGCGGAAGAGACCTGCCGCCGGTCCGGCTGCTCCGGCGCGTCGTAGTCCTTCTCCTCCGCCTCGTAAGCAAGTAAAGAAGACAACCGCTCCGTCTGCTCGGTCGGCGTCTAGCAGTACAACCAGAGGCGGGAGGACATACAGATTCGGTCCTTCTCTGAAGACTCCAGAGAAGTTACCATACGAGAGGACCCCGGAGGAGAACGCCGAGATCGCACGAACCGAAGTGGATGACTGGTTTCAAGGGTTGAAAGCAAAGAGACATCCACTTCCGGAGGAGAAGGTAGATCCGGTGAAAGCGAAGCGCACTCTGGCTTCCCTGACAAAACCACCGAAGTCTCCGCCGAAAGGAAACTATGAGTGCATTATTGGAAAGGAATTTGCCGAAGCGGAGCGGTCGGGAAGTACTATCAGTGATCAAAGGCTGAAAGAACGACGAGCTGGGAAACAAATTGCCCCAGCTCGGCGAACAAGCGAAGCAATCGTGCCCCCCGCTCAAGGTGCCTAGCCACAACGTCGCTAATGATCCGAGGATGGTGCCCGGTTATAGCAATCTTGCAGATTACCTGCCCGACGATGTACATTATGAACCCATGGACGTGCAGATACAAAGATACGAGTACGGGAAGCCTCTCGTCAAAGATGAAAGATCTCTATCAACGATGATGCGAAGATTGCATGATTGGTACTTGAAAATCTGCAGAGACTCTGGGGGGAGGAGTACTTTGTATGTGAAAGTTAAAAAGGAGCATGACCTCGTTGGAATTGAACTGTTGCCTGTTCCATTTGAGGAGTTCTATCAGTTTTTCAATCAATTGGCCCTCGATAAAACAACGGTCGCCTGCTACTTTCTGTAAGTAGTACTACTTCTGTCATTAAGTTTCTCTATATAGCTCAAATCTTTCATTGCATGTATTTATAATCATCCTCACTATATTATGCAGATTGAAGATCGCCGAATTGAAGAAAAGATAAGTCGGTGATATTGGGTTCATTAACACATATCTCATAGATGCAACTCAGGTTAAATTTCATGCCGCAGCTACCGAGGCCAACTTGCTACGATCGTTCGTAATAAATGAAAACAAAGATATAATACTCTTTCCTTACAACTTCAAGTGAGTGTTACTGTCTTGTGCGTATTCGGTTTCCCTTATATATTAGTCAAGGTTATAGTAATGTAATTGATGAGTTATGCATGCGTGTGCAGTTTCCACTATATTCTCCTAGAGATTAAGCTTGAGCAGGGACTAGTAACCGTCTTAGACTCAAGACGAATAGATCCCCAGGACTATGCAGACATGACTCAAATACTCGAGAAGTAAGTTAAATCGATCATTATTCATCGTATCAGCAACTTTGTTCATTTCCTGATATATCAAGTAATTGTTTTCTTTGTCCAGCAGGGTTTGGAGAAAATTCACCAGAAAAGCTCCGGGACTGCCGAAGGAGCTGCAATTTAGACACCCGAAAGTAAGTACTATAGTAGCATGTTCTGCGCATCTACTAGTCATTCAAGCGCTAGTTTCATCAATACCATTTGGCATTCTTGCTTATCAGTTTGATTGACCTCTATTTCTTGTAAAGTGGTTGTGGCAGGAACAAGGGAATGATTTCTGTGGATACTACGTTTGCGAGTCCATCCGCCACACGACCTGTGAGCGGGGCTACACTGACGAACAATATGAAGTACGTAAATAACAACATTCACAATTTTATTTTATTACCATCATTTGTGTTGAGTTTCATTTATTCATATATATATGTATTGACCCCCGTCTTTAAATTAGATGTTTCGGAAGAGGGATGAACTCCTAGCACCAGCTTGCACGCGAGCAATTCAAGAGGAATTGGCGGCATTCTTTCTTGACCACGTGATCCCTGAAGACGGAGAATTCTATGTGGACCCTGAGTCTGTATGATTATATTTGTAAGAGATAATTATTGTATATATGTAGCCGGTAGTGTCGGATAGATATACGAGAACTTGTTGTTCGACCAATCTCTCGGAGAAGGAGAGGTGGTCGATATCACTTCTCTCTATATGCATATATGTTCATGACGATCTTCTGTTTCCTTCGTTTGCTTACTAGCTAGCTAGCGTGTCTAGTCCTCTCTATACGTATGTATAGTACGTAGCGTCGACCAAGCACGGACATAAGAGAGGACACTTCTCTCTATTAATTATAGCTAGCTAACACAATATATGAAACACGTAAATTAACCCCCCAAAACCCCCAAACCCCCCCCCCCTTTCAAAAAAAAAACAAAAACCCCAGCCACAGAAATGCTGACGCGTGGATGCCCGGTTGGTGCCACCAACCAGGACCAAAGGGTCTCCTGCCTGGGCTCCGCGCACAGGCCATGTGCAGGCCCATCTGTCCCGGTTCTGGATTGAACCGGGACTAAAGGGACAGGGCATTAGTACTGACCCTTTAGTCCCGGTTCCAGAACTGGGACAAAAGGCCCTTACGAACCGGGACTACAGGCCCTTTTTCTACCAGTGATACAACACTTGGGCTAGTCCTAGAGGTGAGACTAGGCATGTTTTATCGTTTATCATTCCACATGTGCTAGTGTGTTTTCTGTTGAATCGCATATTCCAGAATCATAACAGTTATAACATAGAATATAAACACTTAATTATAAACATGAAAATAAATAATAAAATATTATTGCCTCAAAGGCATATTTTCAATAGACTCCCACTTGCACTAGAGTTAATAATCTAGTTAGCACATTTTCTGTTTGGGCCATTTGCATTTCTATCCCTAACTCGAACCACCTACTCATATTTTCCCCTAATTTCGAACCTGCTCAAATCTTCCCCTGTGCCGTCATGTGCACTTATAGAAATGCCTCTCCGAGCCATTTTTGTCTAGTCATGGCCGTTTGACCGCTAACCGGCCGTTTCTTTGACATTTTTGCCCCTCCGTCCTTATATCTGGGCCCAACTTACCGTTTCTCTCTCTCCCCCCTCATTCTTCCTCCTCGTGACCAACTGCGATTTTGGGGACTAGTTGGAGCGGGTGCGCCATTGGATCCGAGGTCGGGAAGAGAGGGGCAACGGCGTGGTCATTGATGTGCACGTCGAGCATGTCTTCTGTGGGCTCCTCGGTGGCTGTCGACGTAAGTTTTCAGTGCTGATTTGAGGGATTTTTGGGCATTGAGAAAAATTAGGGTTCATGGATTTGGGTTTTTTTGCTGTTAGGTCGATGGTGTCGGGATAGTTCAGTTAGAATCGGAGTTTTACATCCTCGATGTGACATTCTGCGGGCTCGAGATGCGCACGATGCGGCGGTGCCCTAGGCATGGGCTTGTTCCTGCTCATCACGTCGCCTAGGGAGGAGCAAGCACCGGCCGAAGGTTTCTGGGCTGCCCTGTTTATGTAAGTGTCTCGTGGCTAGATTTATTTCCTGATTCACTCTCTCTCTCCTTATTTTTGTGTTTTGTATAATTCTACTATTAATTTTGCAGCTTCCTGATGAATGTGATTGGGTTGTTTGGATTGACCCGCCACCGACTGAACATGTTGCTCGTGCATTTGAGGAGCTTCGCGCTGGATTAGAGAAGAGCTGGCTAAAAGCTCATACTTTTGAGAGGAGGGTGATGTATCTAACAGAGAAGAACAAGAAGCTGGAGCTCAAGATGAAGAAGAGAAACGAGCTTATGCAAGCATGGGGATTTATCATAGTTCTTGGCATAAGCATTTTGGCCACATTAGTTTCTGGGTGGTCTAATAATCCATACTAAGTGGGTTTTGGTTTGTATATGCTCTGATCTATCCATGGATGTTGCTATTTGGAAATTACTTTTGTAGGGATGTTGTTGTGAACAATCTTATGTTTCATTTGGTAATGATATTATGCAATGTTTGAGCAAAGATTTGATAATAGAAATGCATATGTTTGAACAATCTTGCTGTGAACAACTACTTCATTAAGCTACAAATGTTTGAGCACAATTTTGACAACAGAAATGCATGAAGCAAACATTTGACAAAAACAATGCATTGGTAGTTTGCAACAAAATATCAGGCCACATCATAAGATAACACTTAAGATAGTAGTAATCCACACTAAAGATAGAAGTTTTACATAAGTTCACCAACACACACTTAAGATAGCAGTTTTACATAAGTTCATGAAACACACACTTAAGATATCAGATGCAAACATGACCACACTTTAGATCAGATCACAACTCTTTCATTTTCTTGCTCCTGGTGTTGCAAGCAGGGTTAGATGAGAGCCTTGAACTCCTCCTGGTGGTGACATTTTTGCTCACATCTTTGATGAGCTGGTTACTTCTAGTTATAGATCCTAGAGTATGATCTTGTGCACACTTGAGCTTTTTCTTGGCTGGTGACATTCCTCTATCAGCTGGCCTATTACAGTTCTTTCTTGGGCTACAATAGAATGCGACATGAAAGTTAGCAATTGATACGTCTCCAACGTATCTATAATTTTTGATTGTTCCATGCTATTATATTATCTGTTTTGGATGTTTAATGGGCTTTAATATACCTTTTTATATTATTTTTGGGACTAACCTATTAACCAAAGGCCCAGTGCAAATTGCTGTTTTTTTTTGCCTATTTCAGTGTTTCACAGAAAAGGAATATCAAACAGAATCCAAACGGAATGAAACCTTCGGGAGAGTTATTTTTGGAACAAACGTGATCCAGGAGACTTGGAGTGGACGTCAAGAAAGAAGAGAGGAGGCCATGAGGCAGAAGGGCGCGCCTGAAGGAAATATGCCCTAGAGGCAATAATAAAGTTATTATTTATTTCCTTATATCATGATAAATGTTTATTATTCATGCGAGAATTGTATTAACCGGAAACATAATACATGTGTGAATACATAGACAAACAGAGTGTCACTAGTATGCGTCTACTAGACTAGCTCGTTCATCAAAGATGGTTATGTTTCCTAACCATAGACAAAGAGTTGTTATTTGATTAACGGGATCACATCATTAGGTGAATGATCTGATTGACATGACCCATTCCATTAGCTTAGCACCCGATCGTTTAGTATGTTGCTATTGCTTTCTTCATGACTTATACATGTTCCTATGACTATGAGATTATGCAACTCCCGTTTGCCAGAGGAACACTTTGTGTGCTACCAAACGTCACAACGTAACTGGGTGATTATAAAGGTGCTCTACAGGTGTCTCCAAAGGTACATGTTGGGTTGGCGTATTTCGAGATTAGGATTTGTCACTCCGATTGTCGGAGAGGTATCTCTGGGCCCTCTCGGTAATGCACATAACATAAGCCTTGCAAGCATTGCAACTAATGAGTTAGTTGTGAGATGATGTATTATGGAACAAGTAAAGAGACTTGCCGGTAACAAGATTGAACTAGGTATTGAGATACCGACGATCGAATCTCGGGCAAGTAACATACCGATGCCAAAGGGAACAACGTATGTTGTTATGCGGTCTGACCGGTAAAATATCTTCGTAGAATATGTAGGAGCCAATATGAGCATCCAGGTTCTGCTATTGGTTATTGACCGGAGACGTGTCTCGGTCATGTCTACATTGTTCTCGAACCCGTAGGGTCCGCACGCTTAAGGTTTCGATGACAGTTATATTATGAGTTTATGCATTTTGATGTACCGAAGTTTGTTCGGAGTCCCGGATGTGATCACGGACATGATGAGGAGTCTCGAAATGGTCGAGACATAAAGATTGATATATTGGAAGCCTATATTTGGATATCGGAAGTGTTCCGGGTGAAATCGGGATTTTACCGGAGTACCGGGAGGTTACCGGAACCCCCCGGGAGGTATATGGGCCTTAGTAGGCTTTAGTGGAAGATAGGAGAGGTGGCTAGGGCTGGGCCGCGCGCCCCTCCCCCCTAGTCCAAATAGGACAAGGAGAGGGGGCCGTCACCCCCCTTCCTTCTCTCTCTCCTCTTTCCACCCTCCCGAATCCTATTCCAACTAGGAAAGGGGGGGAATCCTACTCCCGGAGGGAGTAGGACTCCTCCTGGCGCGCCCTCTCCTGGCTGGCCGCACCCCCCCTTTGAACCTTTATATACGGAGGCAGGGAGCACCCCTAGACACTCAAGTTGATCCACGTGATCATATTCTTAGCCGTGTGCGGTGCCCCCTTCCACCATAGTCCTCGATAATATTGTAGCGGTGCTTAGGCGAAGCCCTGCGACGGTAGTACATCAAGATCGTCACCACGCCGTCGTGCTGACGGAACTCTTCCCCGACACTTTGCTGGATCGGAGTCCGGGGATCGTCATCGAGCTGAACGTGTGCTAAAACTCGGAGGTGCCGTAGTTTCGGTGCTTGATCGGTCGGGCCGTGAAGACGTACGACTACATCAACCACGTTGTGCTAACGCTTCCGTTGTCGATCTACAAGGGTACGTAGATCACACTCTCCCCTCTCGTTGCTATGCATCACCATAATCTTGAGTGTGCGTAGGAAATTTTTTGAAATTACAACGTTCCCCAACAGTGGAATCCGAGCCTAGGTTTTATATGTTGATGTTATATGCACGAGTAGAACACAAGTGAGTTGTGGGCGATATAAGTCATACTGCTTACCATCATGTCATACTTTGGTTCGGCGGTATTGTTGGACGAAGCGGCCCGGACTGACATTACGCGTACGCTTACGCGAGACCGGTTCTCCCGACGTGCTTTGCACAAAGGTGGCTAGCGGGTGACAGTTTCTCCAACTTTAGTTGAACCGAGTGTGGCTACGCCCGGTCCTTGCGAAGGTTAAAACAGCACCAAATTGACAAACTATCGTTGTGGTTTTGATGCGTAGGTAAGATTGGTTCTTGCTTAAGCCCGTAGCGGCCACGTAAAACTTGCAACAACAAAGTAGAGGACGTCTAACTTGTTTTTGCAGGGCATGTTGTGATGTGATATGGTCAAGACATGATGCTAAATTTTATTGTATGAGATGATCATGTTTTGTAACCGAGTTATCGGCAACTGGCAGGAGCCATATGGTTGTCGCTTTATTGTATGCAATGCAATCGCGCTGTAATGCTTTACTTTATCACTAAGCGGTAGCGATAGTCGTGGAAGCATAAGATTGGCGAGACGACAATGATGCTACGATGGAGATCAAGGTGTCGCGCCGGTGACGATGGTGATCACGACGGTGCTTCGAAGATGGAGATCACAAGCACAAGATGATGATGGCCATATCATATCACTTATATTGATTGCATGTGATGTTTATCTTTTATGCATCTTATCTTCCTTTGATTGACGGTAGCATTATAAGATGATCTCTCACTAAATTATCAAGAAGTGTTCTCCCTGAGTATGCACCGTTGCGAAAGTTCTTCATGCTGAGACACCACGTGATGATCGGGTGTGATAGGCTCTACGTTCAAATACAACGGGTGCAAAACAGTTGCACACGCGGAATACTCAGGTTATACTTGACGAGCCAAGCATATACAGATATGGCCTCGGAACACGGAGACCGAAAGGTCGAGCGTGAATCATATAGCAGATATGATCAACATACCGATGTTCACCAATGAAACTACTCCATCTCACGTGATGATCGGACATGGTTTAGTTGATTTGGATCACGTAATCACTTAGAGGATTAGAGGGATGTCTATCTAAGTGGGATTTCTTAAGTAATATGATTAATTGAACCTAAATTTATCATGAACTTAGTACCTGATAGTATCTTGCTTATTTATGTTTGATTGTAGATAGTTGGCCCGTGCTGTTGTTCCGTTGAATTTTAATGCGTTCCTTGAGAAAGCAAAGTTGAAAGATGATGGTAGCAATTACACGGACTGGGTCCGTAACTTGAGGATTATCCTCATTGCTGCACAGAAGAATTACGCCCTGGAAGCACCGCTGGGTGCCAGGCCTGCTGCTGGAGCAACACCAGATGTTATGAACGTCTGGCAGAGCAAAGCTGATGACTACTCGATAGTTCAGTGTGCCATGCTTTACGGCTTAGAATCGGGACTTCAACGATGTTTTGAACGTCATGGAGCATATGAGATGTTCCAGGAGTTGAAGTTAATATTTCAAGCAAATTCCCGGATTGAGAGATATGAAGTCTCCAATAAGTTCTATAGCTGCAAGATGGAGGAGAACAGTTATGTCAGTGAGCATATACTCAAAATGTCTGGGTATAATAATCACTTGATTCAATTGGGAGTTAATCTTCCAGATGATTGCGTCATTGAGAGAATTCTCCAATCACTGCCACCAAGCTACAAGAGCTTCGTGATGAACTATAATATGCAAGGGATGAATAAGACTATTCCCGAGCTCTTCGTAATGCTGAAAGCTGTGGAGGTAGAAATCAAGAAGGAGCATCAAGTGTTGATGGTCAACAAGACCACTAGTTTGAAGAAAAGGGGCAAAGGGAAGAAGAAAGGGAACTTCAAAAAGAACAGCAAGCAAGGTGCTGCTCAAGAGAAGAAACCCAAACCTGGACCTAAGCCTAAAACTGAGTGCTTCTACTGCAAGCAGACTGGTCACTGGAAGCGGAACTGCCTCAAGTATTTGGCGGATAAGAAGGATGGCAAGGTGAACAAATGTATATGTGATATACATGTTATTGATGTGTACCTTACTAATGCTCGCAGTAGCACCTGGGTATTTGATACTGGTTCTGTTGCTAATATTTGCAACTCGAAACAGGGGCTACGGATTAAGCGAAGATTAGCTAAGGACGAGGTGACGATGCGCGTGGGAAACGGTTCCAAAGTCGATGTGATCGCAGTCGGCATGCTACCTCTACATCTACCTTTGGGATTAATATTAGACCTAAATAATTGTTATTTGGTGCCAGCGTTAAGCATGAACATTATATCTGGATCTTGTTTGATGCGAGACGGTTATTCATTTAAATCAGAGAATAATGGTTGTTCTATTTACATGAGTAATATCTTTTATGGTCATGCACCCTTAAAGAGTGGTCTATTCTTATTAAATCTTGATAGTAGTGACACACATATTCATAGTGTTGAAACCAAAAGATGCAGAGTTGATAATGATAGTGTAACTTATTTGTGGCACTGCCGTTTAGGTCATATCGGTATAAAGCGCATGAAGAAACTCCATACTGATGGGCTTTTGGAACCACTTGATTATGAATCACTCGGTACTTGCGAACCGTGCCTTATGGGTAAGATGACAAAAACACCGTTCTCCGGGACTATGAAGAGAGCAACAGATTTGTTAGAAATCATACATACAGATGTATGTGGTCCGATGAATGTTGAGGCTCGTGGCGGATATCGTTATTTTCTCACCTTCACAGATGACTTAAGCAGATATGGGTATATCTACTTAATGAAACACAAGTCTGAAACATTTGAAAAGTTCAAAGAATTTCAGAGTGAAGTTGAAAATCATCGTAACAAGAAAATAAAATTCCTACGATCTGATCGTGGAGGAGAATATTTGAGTTACGAGTTTGGTGTACATTTGAAACAATGTGGAATAGTTTCGCAACTCACGCCACCCGGAACACCACAGCATAATGGTGTGTCCGAACGTCGTAATCGTACTTTACTAGATATGGTACGATCTATGATGTCTCTTACTAATTTACTGCTATCGTTTTGGGGATACGCTCTAGAGACGGCCGCATTCACGTTAAATAGGGCACCATCAAAATCCGTTGAGACGACGCCTTATGAACTGTGGTTTGGCAAGAAACCAAAGTTGTCGTTTCTGAAAGTTTGGGGCTGCGATGCTTATGTGAAAAAGCTTCAACCTGATAAGCTCGAACCCAAATCGGAGAAATGTGTCTTCATAGGATATCCAAAGGAAACTATTGGATACACCTTCTATCACAGATCCGAAGGCAAGACTTTTGTTGCTAAATTTGGAAACTTTATGGAGAAGGAGTTTCTCTCGAAAGAAGTGAGTGGGAGGAAAGTAGAACTTGACGAGGTAACTGTACCTACTCCCTTATTGGAAAGTAGTACATCACAGAAACCTGTTTCTGTGACACCTACACCAATTAGTGAGGAAGCTAATGATAATGATCATGAAACTTCAGAACAAGATACTACTGAACCTCATAGATCAACCAGAGTGAGATCCGCGCTAGAGTGGTACGGTAATCCTGTTCTGGAAGTCATGCTACTAGATCATGATGAACCTACGAACTATGAAGAAGCGATGGTGAGCCCAGATTCCGCAAAATGGCTTGAAGCCATGAAATCTGAGATGGGATCCATGTATGAGAACAAAGTATGGACTTTGGTTGACTTGCCCAATGATCGGCAAGCAATTGAGAATAAATGGATCTTCAAGAAGAAGACTGACGCTGACGGTAATATTACTGTCTACAAAGCTCGACTTGTCGCAAAAGGTTTTCGGCAAGTTCAAGGGATTGACTACGATGAGACCTTCTCACCCGTAGCGATGCTTAAGTCTGTCCGAATCATGTTAGCAATTGCCGCATTTTATGATTATGAAATCTGGCAGATGGATGTCAAAACTGCATTCCTGAATGGATTTCTGGAAGAAGAGTTGTATATGATGCAACCAGAAGGTTTTGTCGATCCAAAGGGATCTAACAAAGTGTGCAAGCTCCAGCGATCCATTTATGGACTGGTGCAAGCCTCTCGGAATTGGAATAAACGCTTTGATAGTGTGATCAAAGCATTTGGTTTTATACAGACTTTTGGAGAAGCCTGTATTTACAAGAAAGTGAGTGGGAGCTCTGTAGCATTTCTGATATTATATGTGGATGACATATTACTAATTGGAAATGATATAGAATTTCTGGATAGCATAAAGGGATACTTGAATAAGAGTTTTTCAATGAAAGACCTCGGTGAAGCTGCTTACATATTAGGCATTAAGATCTATAGAGATAGATCAAGACGCTTAATTGGACTTTCACAAAGCACATACCTTGACAAAGTTTTGAAGAAGTTCAAAATGGATCAAGCAAAGAAAGGGTTCTTGCCTGTGTTACAAGGTGTGAAGTTGAGTCAGACTCAATGCCCGACCACTGCAGAAGATAGAGAGAAAATGAAAGACGTTCCCTATGCTTCAGCCATAGGATCTATCATGTATGCAATGCTGTGTACCAGACCTGATGTGTGCCTTGCTATAAGTCTAGTAGGGAGGTACCAAAGTAATCCAGGAGTGGATCACCGGACAGCGGTCAAGAACATCCTGAAATACCTGAAAAGGACTAAGGATATGTTTCTCGTTTATGGAGGTGACAAAGAGCTAATCATAAATGGTTACGTCGATGCAAGCTTTGACACTGATCCGGACGATTCTAAATCGCAAACCGAATACGTGTTTACATTAAACGGTGGAGCTGTCAGTTGGTGCAGTTCTAAACAAAGCGTCGTGGCGGGATCTATGTGTGAAGCGGAATACATAGCTGCTTCGGAAGCAGCAAATGAAGGAGTCTGGATGAAGGAGTTCATATCCGATCTAGGTTTCATACCTGGTGCATCGGGTCCAATGAAAATCTTTTGTGACAATACTAGTGCAATTGCCTTAGCAAAGGAATCCAGATTTCACAAGAGAACCAAGCACATCAAGAGACGCTTCAATTCCATCCGGGATCTAGTCCAGGTGGGAGACATAGAGATTTGCAAGATACATACGGATCTGAATGTAGCAGACCCGTTGACTAAGCCTCTTCCACGAGCAAAACATGATCAGTACCAAGGCTCCATGGGTGTTAGAATCATTACTGTGTAATCTAGATTATTGACTCTAGTGCAAGTGGGAGACTGAAGGAAATATGCCCTAGAGGCAATAATAAAGTTATTATTTATTTCCTTATATCATGATAAATGTTTATTATTCATGCTAGAATTGTATTAACCGAAAACATAATACATGTGTGAATACATAGACAAACAGAGTGTCACTAGTATGCCTCTACTAGACTAGCTCGTTGATCAAAGATGGTTATGTTTCCTAACCATAGACAAAGAGTTGTTATTTGATTAACGGGATCACATCATTAGGTGAATGATCTGATTGACATGACCCATTCCATTAGCTTAGCACCCGATCATTTAGTATGTTGCTATTGCTTTCTTCATGACTTATACATGTTCCTACGACTATGAGATTATGCAACGCCCGTTTGCCAGAGGAACACTTTGTGTGCTACCAGACGTCACAACATAACTGGGTGATTATAAAGGTGCTCTACAGGTGTCTCCAAAGGTACATGTTGGGTTGGCGTATTTCGAGATTAGGATTTGTCACTCCGATTGTCGGAGAGGTATCTCTGGGCCCTCTCGGTAATGCACATCACATAAGCCTTGCAAGCATTGCAACTAATGAGTTAGTTGTGAGATGATGTATTATGGAACGAGTAAAGAGACTTGCCGGTAACGAGATTGAACTAGGTATTGAGATACCAAAATCTCGGGCAAGTAACATACCGATGACAAAGGGAACAACGTATGTTGTTATGCGGTCTGACCGATAAAAGATCTTCGTAGAATATGTAGGAGCCAATATGAGCATCCAGGTTCCGCTATTGGTTATTGACCGGAGACGTGTCTCGGTCATGTCTACATTGTTCTCGAACCCGTTGGGTCCGCACGCTTAAGGTTTCGATGACAGTTATATTATGAGTTTATGCATTTTGATGTACCGAAGTTTGTTCGGAGTCCCGGATGTGATCACGGACATGACGAGGAGTCTCAAAATGGTCGAGACATAAAGATTGATATATTGGAAGCCTATATTTGGATATCGGAAGTGTTCCAGGTGAAATCGGGATTTTACCGGAGTACCGGGAGGTTACCGGAACCCCCCGGGAGGTATATGGGCCTTAGTGGGCTTTAGTGGAAGAGAGGAGAGGTGGCCAGGGCTGGGCCGCGCGCCCCTCCCCCCTAGTCCGAATAGGACAAGGAGAGGGGGCCGGCACCCCCTTCCTTCTCTCTCTCCTCTTTCCACCCTCCCAAATCCTATTCCAACTAGGAAAGGGGGGGAATCCTACTCCCGGAGGGAGTAGGACTCCTCCTGGTGCCCCCTCTCCTAGCCGGCCGCACCCCCCCTTTGAACCTTTATATACGGAGGCAGGGAGCACCCCTAGACACACAAGTTGATCCACGTGATCATATTCTTAGCCGTGTGCGGTGCCCCCTTCCACCATAGTCCTCGATAATATTGTAGCGGTGCTTAGGCGAAGCCCTGCGACGGTAGTACATCAAGATCGTCACCACGCCGTCATGCTGACGGAACTCTTCCCCGACACTTTGCTGGATCGGAGTCCGAGGATCGTCATCGAGCTGAACGTGTGCTAAAACTCGGAGGTGCCGTAGTTTCGGTGCTTGATCGGTCGGGCCGTGAAGACGTACGACTACATCAACCACGTTGTGCTAACGCTTCCGTTGTCGATCTACAAGGGTACGTAGATCACACTCTCCCCTCTCGTTGCTATGCATCACCATAATCTTGAGTGTGCGTAGGAATTTTTTTGAAATTACTATGTTCCCCAATAGCGCCCAGGGGGGTAGGCGCGCCCCCACCCTCGTGGGCCCCTCGCAGCTCCACCGATGTACTTCTTCCTCCTATATATACCCATATACCCCGAAAACAACCAGGAGCACCACGGAACCCTATTTCCACCACCGCAACCTTATGTACCCGTGAGATCCCATCTTGGGGCCTTTTCTGGCGCTCTGCCGGAGGGGGAATCGATCACGGAGGGCTTCTACATCAACACCATAGCCTCTCCGATGATGTGAGTAGTTTACTGTTGGGGAACGCAGTAATTTCAAAAAAATTCCTACGCACACGCAAGATCATGGTGATGCATAGCAACAAGAGGGGAGAGTATGATCTACGTACCCTTGTAGATCGCAACGGAAGCGTTGACACAACATAGAGGAAGTAGTCGTATGTCTTCTTCCCGATCCAACCGATCCAAGCACCGTTACTCCGGCACCTCCGAGTTCTTAGCACATGTACAGCTCGATGACGCTCCCCGGACTCTGATCCAGCAAAGCCTTGGGGATGAGTTCCGTCAGCACAACGGCGTGGTGACGATGATGATGTTCCACCGACGCAGGGCTTCGCCTAAGCACTACAACGATATGACCGAGGTGGAATATGGTGGCAGGGGGCACCGCACACGGCTAAGGAACGATCACGAGGATCAACTTGTGTCTTTGGGTGCCCCTTGCCTCAGTATATAAAGGATGGAGGAGGAGGAGGCCGACCAAGGCTTGGTGTGGCCAGGATGTGGAGTCCTACTAGGACTCCAAGTCCTAGTAGGAGTCCACCAAGAGGGGAGGAAGGGAGAAGGAAGTGGAGGAGAAGGAGAGGTGGCCGGCCCCCTTTTCCCTAGTCCAATTCGGACTAGAGGGGAGGGGGGGGCGCAGCAGCCCCTTGGCCCTTTTTCCTCTTCCCACTAAAGCCCATCAAGGCCCATTGCTTCTCCCGTAACTACCTGGTACTCCGAAAAATACCCGAATCACTCGGAACCTTTCCGATGTCCGAATATAGTCGTCCAATATATCGATCTTTACGTCTCGACCATTTCGAGACTCCTCGTCATGTCCCCGATCTCATCCGGGACTCCGAACTCCTTCGGTACATCAAAACTCATAAACTCATAATATAACTGTCATTGAAACCTTAAGCGTGCGGACCCTACGGGTTCGAGAACAATGTAGACATGACCGAGACACGTCTCCGGTCAATAACCAATAGCGGGACCTGGATGCCCATATTGGCTCCTACATATTCTACGAAGATCTTTATCGGTCAGACCGCATAACAACATACGTTGTTCCCTTTGTCATCGGTATGTTACTTGCCCGAGATTCAATCGTCGGTATCCAATACCTAGTTCAATCTCGTTACCGGCAAGTCTCTTTACTCGTTCCGTAATACATCATCTCACAACTAACATATTAGTTGTAATGCTTGCAAGGCTTATGTGATGTGCATTACCGAGAGGGCCCAGAGATACCTCTCCGACAATCGGAGTGACAAATCCTAATCTCGAAATACGCCAACCCAACATGTACCTTTGGAGACACTTGTAGAGCACCTTTATAATCACCCAGTTATGTTGTGACGTTTGGTAGCACACAAAGTGTTCCTCTGGAAACGGGCGTTGCATAATCTCATAGTCATAGGAACATGTATAAGTCATGAAGAAAGCAATAGCAACATACTAAACGATCTGGTGCTAAGCTAATGGAATGGGTCATGTCAATCAGATCATTCACCTAATGATGTGATCCCGTTAATCAAATAACAACTCTTTGTCTATGGTTAGGAAACATAACCATCTTTGATCAACGAGCTAGTCTAGTAGAGGCATACTAGTGACACTCTGTTTGTCTATGTATTCACACATGTATTATGTTTTCGGTTAATACAATTCTAGCATGAATAATAAACATTTATCATGATATAAGGAAATAAATAATAACTTTATTATTGCCTCTAGGGCATATTTCCTTCAGTCTCCCGCTTGCACTAGAGTCAATAATCTAGATCACATCGCTATGTGATTTAACAGCAATAGTTCGCATCACCATGTGATTAACACCCATAGTTCACATCGATATGTGATCAACACCCAAAGGGTTTACTAGAGTCAGTAATCTAGTTCACATCGCTATGTGATTAACACCCAAAGAGTACTAAGGTGTGATCATGTTTTGCTTGTGAGATAATTTTAGTCAACGGGTCTGTCACATTCAGATCCATAAGTATTTTGCGAATTTCTATGTCAAGAATGCTCTGCACGGAGCTACTCTAGCTTATTGCTCACTCTTTCAATATGTATCTAGATCGAGACTTAGAGTCATCCAGATCTGTGTCAAAACTTGCATCGACGTAACTTTTTACGACGAACCTTTTTGTCACCTCCATAATTGAGAAATATTTCCTTATTCCACTAAGGATAATTTTGACCGCTGTCCAGTGATCTACTCTTAGATCACTATTGTACTCCCTTGCTTAACACAGTGTAGGGTATACAATAGATCTGGTACACAGCATGGCATACTTTATAGAACCTATGGCTGAGGCATAGGGAATGACTTTCATTCTAATTCTATCTTCCGCCGTGGTCGGGCTTTGAGTCTTACTCAACTTCACACCTTGTAACACAGGCAAGAAACCTTTTCTTTGACTGTTCCATTTTGAACTACTTCAAAATCTTGTCAAGGTATGTGATTTGTGAAAGTCCAATTAAGCGTCTTGATCTATCTCTATAGATCTTAATGCCTAATATGTAAGCAGCTTCACCAAGGTCTTTCTTTGAAAAACTTCTTTAAAACACTTCTTTATGCTTTGCAGAATAATTCTACATTATTTCCGATCCACAATATGTCATTCACATATACTTATCAGAAATGTTGTAGTGCTCCCACTCACTTTCTTGTAAATACAGGCTTCACCGCAAGTTTGTATAAAACTATATGCTTTGATCAACTTATCAAAGCGTATATTCCAACTCCGAGATTCTTGCACCAGTCCATAGATGGATCGCTGGAGCTTGCATATTTAGTTAACACCTTTAGGATCGACAAAACCTTCTAGTTGCATCGTATATAACTCTTCTTTAGTAAATCTATTAAGGAATGCAGTTTTGTTTATCCATTTGCCAGATTTCATAAAATGCGGCATTTGCTAACATGATTCAGACAGACTTAAGCATAGATACGAGTGAGAAAATCTCATCGTAGTCAACACCTTGAACTTGTCGAAAACCTTTTGCGACAATTCTAGCTTTGTAGATAGTAACACTACTATCAGCGTCCGTCTTCCTCTTGAAGATCCATTTATTTTCTATAGCTTGCCGATCATCGGGCAAATCCATTAAAGTCCATACTTTGTTCTCATACATGGATCATATCTCAGATTTCATGGCCTCAAACCATTTCGCGGAATCTGGGCTCATCATCGCTTCCTCATAGTTCGCAAGTTCGTCATGGTCTAGTAACATGACTTCTAGAACAGGATTACCGTACCACTCTGGTGCGGATCTCACTCTAGTTTACCTACGAGATTTGGTAGTAACTTGATCTGAAGTTACATGATCATCATCATTAGCTTCCTCACTAATTGGTGTAGTAGTCACAGGAACAGATTTCTGTGATGAACTACTTTCCAATAAGGGAGCAGGTACAGTTACCTCATCAAGTTCTACTTTCCTCCCACTCACTTCTTTCGAGAGAAACTCCTTCTCTAGAAAAACTCTGAATTTAGCAACAAAAGTCTTGCCTTCGGATTTGTGATAGAAGGTGTACCCAACAGTCTCCTTTGGGTATCCTATGAAGACATATTTCTCCGATTTGGGTTTGAGCTTATTAGGATGAAACTTTTTCATATAAGCATCACAACCCCAAACTTTAATAAACGACAACTTTGGTTTCTTGCCAAACCACAGTTCAGATTGTGTCATCTCAACGGACTTAGATGGTGCCCTATTTAACGTGAATGCAGCTGTCTCTAATGCATAACCCCAAAACGATAGTGGTAGATCGAAAAGAGACATCATAGATCGCACAATATCTAATAAAGTACGGTTATGACATTCGGACACACCATTATGCTGTGGTGTTCCAGGTGGCATGAGTTTGTGAAACTATTCCACATTGTTTTAATTGAAAACCAAACTCGTAACTCAAATATTTTACTTCTACGATCATATCGTAGAAACTTCCATTTTTGTTACGATGATTCTCCACTTCACTCTGAAATTCTTTGAACTTTTCAAATGTTTCAGACCTTTGTTTCATCAAGTAGATATACTCATATCTGCTCAAATCATCTGTGAAGATCAGAAAATAATGATACCTATCGCGAGCCTCAATATTCATCGGACCACATACATCAGTATGTATGACTTCCAACAAATCTGTTGCTTGCTCCATTGTTCCGAAGAACAGAGTCTTAGTCATCTTGCCCATGAGGCATGGTTCGCAAGCATCGACTGATTCATAATCAAGTGATTCAAAAAGCCCATCAGCATGGAGTTTCTTCATGCGCTTTACACCAATATGACCTAAACGGCAGTGCTACAAATAAGTTGCACTATCATTATTAACTTTGCATCTTTTGGTTTCAATATTATGATTATGTGTATCACTATGATCGAGATCCAACGAACTATTTTCATTGGGTGTGTAACCATAAAAGGTTTTATTCATGTAAACAGAACAACAATTTATTCTCTTATTTAAATGAATAACCGTATTACAATAAACACGATCAAATCATATTCATGCTCAACACAAACACCAAATAACACTTATTCAGGTTCAACACTAATCCCGAAAGTATAGGGAGTGTGTGATGATGATCATATCAATCTTGGAACCACTTCCAACACACATCGTCACTTCACCCTTAACTAGTCTCTGTTTATTCTGCAACTCCCGTTTCGAGTTACTAATCTTAGCAACTGAACTAGTATCAAGTACTGAGGGGTTGCTATAAACACTAGTAAAGTACACATCAATAACATGTATATCAAATATACTTATGTTCACTTTGCCATCCTTCTTATCTGCCAATCACTTGGGGTAGTTCCGCTTCCAGTGACCAGTCCCTTTGCAGTAGAAACACTTAGTCTCAGGCTTAGGACCAGACTTGGGCTTCTTCACTTGAGCAGCAACTTGCTTGCTGTTCTTATTGAAGTTCCCCTTCTTCCCTCTACCCTTTTCTTGAAACTAGTGGTCTTGTCTACCATCAACACTTGATGTTTTTCTCGATTTCTACCTTCGTCAATTTCCGCATTACGAAGAGCTTGGGAATCGTTTCCGTTATCCCTTGCATATCATAGTTCATCATGAAGTTCTACTAACTTGGTGATGGTGACTAGAGAATTCTGTCAATCACTATCTTATCTGGAAGATTAACTCCCACTTGATTCAAGCAATTGTAGTACTCAGACAATCTGGGCACATGCTCACTAGTTGAGCGATTCTCCTCCAATTTTTGGCTATAGAACTTGTTGGAGACTTCATATCTCTCAACTCAGGTATTTTCTTGAAATATTAACTTCAACTCCTGGAACATCTCATATGCTCCATGACGTTCAAAACGTCTTTGAAGTCCCGATTCTAAGCCATTAAGCATGGTGCACTAAACTATCAAGTAGTCATCATATTGAGCTAGCCAAACGTTCATAACGTCTGCATTTGCTCCTGCAATAGGTCCGTCACCTAGTGGTGCATCAAGGACATAATTCTTCTGTGCAGCAATGAGGATAAACCTCAGATCACGGATCCAATCCGCGCTATTGATCTACAACATAATTTGCAAAATACTACCAGGACTAAGTTCATGATAAATTTAAGTTCAATTAATCATATTACTTAAGAACTCTCACTTAGATAGACATCCCTCTAATCCTCTAAGTGATCACGTGATCCAAATCAACTAAACCATGTCCGATCATCACGTGAGATGGAGTAGTTTCATTGGTGAACATCACTATGTTGATCATATCTACTATATGATTCACGCTCGACCTTTCGGTCTCCGTGTTCCGAGGCCATATCTGTATATGCTTGGCTCGTCAAGTATAACCTGAGTAGTCCGCGTGTGCAACTGTTTTGCACCCGTTGTATTTGAACGTAGAACCTATCACACCCGATCATCACGTGGTGTCTCAGCACGAAGAACTTTCGCAACGGTGCATACTCAGGTTGAACACTTCTTGATAATTTAGTGAGAGATCATCTTATAATGCTACCGTCAATCAAAGCAAGATAAGATGCATAAAAGATAAACATCACACGCAATCAATATAAGTGATATGATATGGCCATCATCATCTTGTGCTTGTGATCTCCATCTCCAAAGCACCGTCGTGATCACCATCGTCATCGGCGTGACACCTTGATCTCCATCGTAGCATCGTTGTCGTCTCGCCAAGCTTGTGCTTCTACGACTATCGCTACCGTTTAGTGATAAAGTAAAGCATTACATCGCGATTGCATTGCATACAATAAAGCGACAACCATATGGCTCCTGTCGGTTGCCGATAACTCGGTTACAAAACATGATCATCTCATACAATCAAATTCAGCATCATGTCTTGACCATATCACATCACAACATGCCCTGCAAAAACAAGTTAGACGTCCTCTACTTTGTTGTTGCAAGTTTTACGTGGCTGCTACGGGCTTAAGTAAGAACCAATCTCACATACGCATCAAAACCACAACGGTAGTTTGTCAATTTGACTCCGTTTTAACCTTCGCAAGGACCGGGCATAGCCATACTTGGTTCAACTAAAGTTGGAGAAACTATCACCCACAAGCCACCTCTGTGCAAAGCACGTCGGGAGAACCGGTCTCGCGTAAGCGTACACGTAATGTTGGTCTGGGCCGCTTCATCCAACAATACCGCCGAACCAAAGTATGACATGCTGGTAGGCAGTATGACTTATATCGCCCACAACTCACTTGTGTTTTACTCGTGCATATAACATCAACATATAAAACCTAGGCTCGGATGCCACTGTTGGGGAACGCAGTAATTTCAAAAAAATTCCTACGCACACGCAAGATCATTGTGATGCATAGCAACGAGAGGGGAGAGTATGATCTACATACCCTTGTAGATCGCAACGGAAGCGTTGACACAACGTAGAGGAAGTTGTCGTATGTCTTCTTCCCGATCCGACCGATCCAAGCACCGTTACTCCGGCACCTCCGAGTTCTTAGCACATGTACAGCTCGATGACGCTCCCCGGACTCTGATCCAGCAAAGCCTTGGGGATGAGTTCCGTCAGCACAACGGCGTGGTGACGATGATGATGTTCCACCGACGCAGGGCTTCGCCTAAGCACTACAACGATATGACCGAGGTGGAATATGGTGGCAGGGGGCACCGCACACGGCTAAGGAACGATCACGAGGATCAACTTGTGTCTTTGGGTGCCCCTTGCCTCAGTATATAAAGGATGGAGGAGGAGGAGGCCGACCAAGGCTTGGTGTGGCCAGGATGTGGAGTCCTACTAGGACTCCAAGTCCTAGTAGGAGTCCACCAAGAGGGGAGGAAGGGAGAAGGAAGTGGAGGAGAAGGAGAGGTGGCCGGCCCCCTTTTCCCTAGTCCAATTCGGACTAGAGGGGAGGGGGGGGGGGCGCAGCAGCCCCTTGGCCCTTTTTCCTCTTCCCACTAAAGCCCATCAAGGCCCATTGCTTCTCCCGTAACTACCCGGTACTCCGAAAAATACCCGAATCACTCGGAACCTTTCCGATGTCCGAATATAGTCGTCCAATATATCGATCTTTATGTCTCGACCATTTCGAGACTCCTCGTCATGTCCCCGATCTCATCCGGGACTCCGAACTCCTTCGGTACATCAAAACTCATAAACTCATAATATAACTGTCATCGAAACCTTAAGCGTGCGGACCCTACGGGTTCGAGAACAATGTAGACATGACGGAGACACGTCTCCGGTCAATAACCAATAGCGGGACCTGGATGCCCATATTGGCTCCTATATATTCTACGAAGATCTTTATCGGTCAGACCGCATAACAACATACGTTGTTCCCTTTGTCATCGGTATGTTACTTTCCCGAGATTCGATCGTCGATATCCAATACCTAGTTCAATCTCGTTACCGGCAAGTCTCTTTACTCGTTCCGTAATACATCATCTCACAACTAACATATTAGTTGTAATGCTTGCAAGGCTTATGTGATGTGCATTACCGAGAGGGCCCAGAGATACCTCTCCGACAATCAGAGTGACAAATCCTAATCTCGAAATACGCCAACCCAACATGTACCTTTGGACACACCTGTAGAGCTCCTTTATAATCACCCAGTTACGTTGTGACGTTTGGTAGCACACAAAGTGTTCCTCCGGCAAATGGGAGTTGCATAATCTCATAGTCATAGGAACATGTATAAGTCATGAAGAAAGCAATAGCAACATACTAAATGATCGGGTGCTAAGCTAATGGAATGGGTCATGTCAATCAGATCATTCACTTAATGATGTGATCCCGTTAATCAAATAACAAATCATTGTTCATGGTTAGGAAACATAACCATCTTTGATTAACGAGCTAGTCAAGTAGAGGCATACTAGTGACACTTTGTTTGTCTATGTATTCACACATGTATTATGTTTCCGGTTAATACAATTCTAGCATGAATAATAAACATTTATCATGATATAAGGAAATAAATAATAACTTTATTATTGCCTCTAGGGCATATTTCCTTCATTTACCACAGACCTTCGGGTCCATAGTTATTAGCTAGATGGCTTTTCTCTCTCTTTGGATCTCAATACAAAGTTATCCTCGATTGTCTTGGAGATCTATTCGATGTAATTCTTTTTGTGGTGTGTTTGTTGAGATCTGATGAATTGTGGGTTTATGATCAAGATTATCTATGAACAATATTGGATTCTTCTCTGAAATCTTTTATGCATGATTTAAATATCTTTACAAGTCTCTTCGAACTATCAGTTTGGTTTGGCCTACCAGATTGATCTTTCTTCCAATGGGAGAAGTGCTTATCTTTGGGTTCAATCTTGTGGTGTCCTTTCCCAGTGACAACAGGGGCAGCAAGGCACGTATTGTATTGTTGCCAACGAGGATAAAAAGATGGGGTTTATATCATATTGCTTGAGTTTATCCCTCTACATCATGTCATCTTGCCTAATGCGTTACTATATTCTTATGAACTTAATACTCAAGATGCATGCTGGGTAGCGGTAGATGTGTGGAGTAATAGTAGTAGATGTAGAATTGTTTCGGTCTACTTGTCACGGACGTGATGCCTATATACATGATCATGCCTAGATATGCTCATAACAATGCGCTTTTCTATCAATTGCTCGACAGTAATTTGTTCACCCACCGTAGATTTTGCTATCTTGAGAGAAGCCACTAGTGAAACCTATGGCCCCCGAGTCTGTCTTCCATCATATTATTTTCCTATCAACTTGTTATTTCTATTTTGCAATCTTTATTTTCCAATCTATACAAAAAATACCAAAAATATTTATCTTATTATCTCTATCAGATCTCACTTTCGTAAGTGACCGTGAAGGGATTGACAACCCCTTTATTGCGTTGGTTGCGAGGTTCTTGTTTGTTTGTGCAGGTACTAGGTGACTTGCGTGTTACCTCCTACTAGATTGATACCTTGGTTCTCAAAACTGAGGAAAATACTTACGCTACTTCGCTACATCACCCTTTCCTCTTCAAGGGAAAACCAACGCATGCTCAAGAGGTAGCAAGAAGGATTTCTGGCCCCGTTGCCGGGGAGTTTGCACCAAGTCAAGACATACCAAGTACCCATCACAAACTCTTATCCCTCGCATTACATTATTTTCCATTTGCCTCTCGTTTTCCTCTCCCCCACTTCACCCTTGCCGTTTTATTCGCCTTTTTTCTGTTCACCTTCTTTTCGCTGGCCTCTTGTTTGCTTGTGTGTTAGATTGATTATCTGTCATGATGGCTCAAGATAATACTAAATTGTGTGACTTCTCCAATACCAACAATAATGATTTTATTAGCACTCCGATTGCTCCTCTTACCGATGCTGGATCTTGTGAAATTAATACGCTTTGCTGAATCTTGTCATGAAAAATCCGTTTTCTAGCCTTCCTAGCGAAGATGCCACTACCCATCTAAACAGCTTTGTTGATTTATGTGATGCAAAAGAAGAAATATGTGGATAATGATATTGTTAAATTGAAGCTATTTCCATTTTCTCTTAGAGATCGTGCTAAAACTTGGTTTTCGTCTTTGCCTAAAAATAGTATTGATTGATGGAATAAGTGCAAAGATGCTTTTATATCTAAGTATTTTCCTCCCGCTAAGATCATCTATCTTAGAAACGATATCATGAATTTTAAGCAATTTGATCATGAGCATGTTGCACAAGCTTGGGAGAGGATGAAATTAATGATACGTAATTGCCCTACTCATGGATTAAATATGATCATACAAATTTTTTTATGCTGGATTGAATTTTGCTACTAGAAATCTTTTAGATTCGGTCGCGGGAGGCACTTTTATGGAAATCACTTTAGGAGAAGCTACTAAACTCCTAGATAATATTATGGTTAATTATTCTCAATGGCACAGCGAAAGATCTACTAGTAAAAAGGTTCATGCTATAGAAGAACTTAATGTTTTGAGTGGAAAGATGGATGAACTTATGAAATTGTTTGCTAATAAGAGTGTTTCTTCCGATCCCAATGATATGCCTTTGTCTACTTTGATTGAGAATAATAATGAATCTATGGACGTGAATTTTGTTGGTAGGAACAATTTTGGTAACAACGCTTATAGAGGAAACTTTAATCCTAGGCCGTTTGTAGTAATTCCTCTATTAATTATGGTAATTACTACAACAACTCTTATGGAAATTTTAATAAGATGCCCTTTGATTTTGAGACTATTGTTAAAGAATTTATGATTTCACAAAAGAATTTCAATGCTTTCCTTGAAGAAAAATTGCCTAAGATTGATGAGTTGGCTAGGAACGTGGATAGAATTTCTCTTGATGTTGATTCTTTGAAACTTAGATCTATTCCACCAAAGCATGATATCAGTGAGTCTCTCAAAGCCATGAGAATTTCCATTGATGAGTGCAAAGAAAGAACCGCTAGGATGTGTGCTAAAACAGATTGCTTTATAAAAGCGTGTTCTTCTAGTTTTCACGATAATAATGATGAAGATCTAAAAGTGAATGATGTGTCTCCTGTTAAATCTTTGTTTTGCAATATGAATCTTGATAATGACGGGACTGGAGATGAGTCAACTTTAGTTAAAAGGCGTCCCAATGATTCGGAGTTTTTAGATCTTAATGCAAAAATTGGTAAAAGTGGGATTGAAGAGGTCAAAACTTTTCATAGCAATGAACCCACTATTTTGGATTTCAAGGAATTTAATTATGATAATTGCTCTTTGATAGATTGTATTTCCTTGTTACAATCCGTGCTAAATTCCCCTCATGGTTATGATAAAAATAAAGCTTTTACCAAACATATCGTTGATGCTTTAATGAAATCTTATGAAGAAAAGCTTGAATTAGAAGTTTCTATCCCTAGAAAACTTTAGGATGAGTGGGAACCTACTATTAAAATTAAAATTAAAGATCACGAATGCTTTGGTTTATGTGATTTGGGTGCTAGTGTTTCCACGATTCCAAAAACTTTGTGTGATGTGTTAGGTTTCCATGAATTTGATGATTGTTCTTTAAATTTGCATCTTGCGGATTCCACCATTATGAAACATATGGGAAGGATTAATGATATTCTTATTGTTGCAAATAGGAATTATGTGCCCGTAGATTTCATTGTTCTTGATATAGATTGCAATCCTACATGTCTTATTATTCTTGGCAGACCTTTCCTTAGAACGATTGGTGAAATTATTGATATGAAAGAAGGAAACATTAGATTCCAATTTCCGTTAAGGAAAGGCATGGAACACTTCCCAAGAAATAAAATTAAATTACCTTATGAATCTATTATGAGAGCCACTTATGGATTGTCGGTGGGAACGACACCTATGAGATCACTGGGATCCCTTCTACGGTCGGCGGGCATGGGGTCGTGAGAAGAGCAGGTTTAGGAGCTAGCGCACATATCGTTTACCCAAGTTCAGGCCGCGAGGATGCGTAAAACCCTAGTACTGCTTTGGTGGATGTATTGAGTGTTCTTGAGCTTTCTGAACTAGCTACGGTCACTGTCCCGTCCCCAAAAAGCCGAATCCTCCTCCTGGTCGCCTCGGGCCTGCTTTTATAGGAAAAAGGGGCTGCCAAAGTGGCACACAAGAGGTGGAAAGGCCTACAGTGCGCGAGCTTATCACACGGCATTACGGGACAAAGTGCATTAAATGCACTTCATAGGTGTCCATTAGCTTGATCGGGGATGGGAACGAGGCCCATCCCGTCTGTCGCCGCTTCGCCTCACTTCGACACGCGCCCAAACCAACGATGCATGCAACGCCATGTAGGCACGCAGGCAGTTGAGGTGGCGGTGGTAGGGCCTTCATGAAGATCTGTATGCCGCCACGCAGGTGCTTGCTGATCTGGTCTGGAAGCTGCATGTTGCCACACAGGTGCCTGCCCAGCTGGTTGGGCTGGCAGCTGCATGCGAACATCGGCGGAGTCTTCGCTGGTGCGGGCCTGACAGTGGCCTAGCTGACGCTCTCGGCAAGGGTCTTGCTGGGGGATCTTGTGGATTTCCTCGGCTAGGATCCTGCCAAGGGTCGTCGTCTTCTAGTCCTCATCTGAACTCATATATTTATGAGTTTGACGAAGATTTGCATGCCACCACAGAGGCGCCTCCTGAGCCCTGGTTCCAATGCAGTTGGTTAGGTTGGAGTCGGTGGGCTCAAGGGTGGTTCACTCCGCTGGCATCGGGCAAGTTTCCCCGGCAAGGCTCTCACCGGGGCTGCGGGGGGCCGCCTCGGCAAGGATCTTGCCGAGGGAGTCAACTTCGCCCTCTTGCCCTCCTGTGCTTCCGGTCTTGGCGTCGCCTTTGGTCGTCTTGTGCCTTGGCTTCTCTCCGGCTTCCCTCCTCTGCCCTGCTAAGTGTGGCCGCGGCACGTGGCTCTGACTGCCCGTGCACAAGTAAAAGGGGTCAAAAGGAGAGCCCCTACTTTTCTACACCAACAAGAGCCCCCGGGCCTGGGCCACACATATGCGCGACGCGTTGTTGGGCTAGGCCTAGAACGGTGGGCGGGCAGGTGGGGCGGATTTTACCGTAGTAATTTCTCGTCCGCTGCGCTTCCCCATGACCCGCGTTGAACGCGCGACATGGAGGGTCATGCGTGACGTGGGGGTCATGCGTGGGGAGGTTCCCGCACGCATGCGTCACACCATGGTAAAGAGGCGGCCCGCGCCTTCCCCATAAAAAAGGAAACGGCCGCGGGCATGCTGCTCATTTACCCTCTGTGTCTTCTCCAATCTTAGAGCCGCCGTTCCTTCCTTCTTCCACAAGCCCCTGCTTGCCGCCGCTGCACTTTCGCTGCCCTTTCCCTTCCACCGCTCGTAGCCGCCATGGCACCCAAGACTGGCAAGGGCAAGGGAGTGGCCAAGAATGCCGGAGGGGCAGAGCCGCCGGAGAAGGAGTTGGCGGCGCGGTGGACGGAGCTCGCCTACTTTCCTTCGACGGTCGACGCGGCCCACCTTCGGGACAACTTCAGGCCGTTGTGGGGGGTCAAGATGGGGGGAGATACAACGGGGCATCCTGCCACATGCGTCATCCCCGCCAACTGCGGCAAAGCCGCCCCGAATCGGTATCCGTTCTTCGTCAATTACTTCTCTTGCAGCCTTTGCCCCCCTTCTCCGATTTCTTCAATGACATGATGCATACCTTCGGTTACACCTTCTAGATTTTACCCCAAACCGTGGCGTGCATGGCTCTCTTCGCCCATCTTTGTGAGGGCTTCACCAGCGTGCACCCCAACACAGCACTCTTCCGCCACTACTTCTTCCCTCGGATCCAGCAGGGAGGCGCCATCTCCGGTTGTGTCGCCTGGATCCCGAGGTCCAAGGGGACATACCCGAAGGGTGCTCAGAAGGAGAGGAGGGAGGAGTGGCGGGGCTGGTGGTGCTGGATTGAAGAGGAGGATCCACAAGAGTTCTGCCTGGTTTGCCAGGCGCCGCCGGTTTGCGGCAACGATTGGAACAGCGTCGATCCCGATGACGCGAAGCTCACGGTCGCCACCACCAGGATTCTTCGCCTCACCGAGGCCGGGCTCACCCTTGAGATGATCGGGACGGATTTCATCCACCGCCGGATCTCTCCGCTGCATAACAAGGGGAGGCCGGCCTGGCTCTTCACGAACGCGGCGGACATCATGCGACTCTGCCCCGACCTCGACCACAACTTCACCGTGTTGGCGCACGCTCACTTATGCCAGCGGCTCTTCCAGCTCGATGTGGACCGTGATGGCAGGGCCGAGAGGTCTGGCAAGGCTGCGAAGGCCGGCAAGGTCGTCAAGGGGCCCTTGTTTGAGTTGCCGGTGGGGGTGGTCCCACTGAGCAACAACTCGCGCCAGACCGACATCATCGCCATGATGCCAGACTGCAACGCGCACGGCCTTATCTCAAACTGGGTCGCGCCGCCAGAGGAGCAGGTGCATGAGTTTTTTGACACCCTGGAGGATAAGTACATCCGCGAGGAGCCACGGCTCATCTAGGACACCACCCAAGCGGAGCTGGACTACATCGCCACCAGGGCGGCGGAGGCGGAGCTCGCCAGGGAGGCCGACAGCGCTGGCGGCGTGGAGGACAAAGTCGCGGCGGCCATAGAGGAGAAGGAGCTCGCCCAGTGGGTCAAGTCTGTTGGGGAGGCCAACAGCGTCGGCACCGGGGCTCCTCTTATTGGATATGACGATGACGAGCCGTCCGAGGAGGAGGCTGAGGCTGTCGAGCCCCAAGCCGCGGGGAAAGGGCGAGTCCTGTGACGGGCCACCTTCGGCGAGCCGGTTCGGCCCGGCAGGGCCATGCCACCCCGGCAAGCCTAGGAGACGTCCGGGCGCCAAGCGAGGGCCGTGGCGGCGAAGAAGTTGGTGAAGGCCGCGGTGGCAAAGTAGAAAGCATCTGCCTCCTCTTTGTCCAAGCGTTCCCCAACTCCGCCCGCTTCCCCTCCTCCACCTGCTTCCCCTCCTCCCGCGGGTGACGACACGGAGATCTTCTTTGACCTCGGGTCTCTCAGCCCGAGGAGGAAGAGGAAGACAGCAGAAGAGGAGGTGGAGGACGAGTAAGTGTCGTTTCCTTTCGTCATCTTCAGCTCCACTGACTGTGCTTCTTATCTTGACTTGTTTTCGTCTTGGTAGGGATATGGAGACACTGGCCCAGAGGGTGAAGAGGGCCAGGTCCTCGGCGGGCGGCCAGCCCCCGGCGGGCACCTCTAAGGCGCCACTGGTGGTGGTGAGCAGTTCGGACAGCAGCCCCCGGCGCAGCCCCCAGCGTAAGTTTGCCACTCACTCCCCATCGACGTGTGCCAAGGGAATGATCCTTGGTGCTGACCTTGCCGCGATCGCAGGAGGAGGACAGCAGAAGGAGGAGCCACTGAGGGCTACCCCCAACACGCCGCCTCCGTCAACCACGCCGCCCCGAGGGGCGTCCCCGGCAAGGGCGCCAAGCACCGAGCCTATGCACACGGAGGAGGAGGAGGCAGGCTTGGGCACCGGCGGCCACACCTCGGCGCCTGATGCTGGCGGAGAGGGGGCCTCTGCTTCCCAGCCCGGCACGGGTAAGCCACTCGCCTTCCATCCCTTCTCTGTTGTTCTTCTTAAATCATGGTATTGGCTTCACTTCACCCCCCTTTCGATACCCAGATCCTCTCCTAGCGGACCTGGAGGACCTAGACACCGTCATCGAGGATGTCGCCAAGAACGCCACGACGGAGGCTGAGAAGACCACCACCGAAGAGGCCGCCAAGGGCGTTGCCGAGGACGCTGCCAAGGGGCCTGCCGGGGAGCCCAACAAGGATACTGCCGAGGAGGCTAACAAGGGACCTGCCGGGGAGGCCGGCGAGCCCGTTGTCGAGGAGGAGGGGGCTGATGACCAGCCTTCCTCCTCTACTGCCTCTAGCTCCGGAAGGTACCTGAGGGTGAGCGACGACCTCTTCGTCCACCTCCCAGGGTCATCGAGCTCCAGGGCGCCCATCGAGGGAGAGGTGTTCGACGAAGAGGTGCTTGCCGCCGCCGGGCTCAAGGTTGTTGACGAGCCGAGCGCCGGTGGCGATGGTTCTCAGGAGGAGCGGCTTCTCCAGGCCATGGGTGCCAACTTTCGGAAGCTCCAGGCGCTCTACCGTGCCCGCCTGGACAAGGCCAAGTCCAGGGCGGCAACAGTGGACAAGGCGGAGGCGGACCTCAAGGTACGCGTCGCCGAGACGCAGACTTGATTCCGCCAAGCTTGTGAGGAGCCGAAGGTCGCCTAGGGCGAGCTGGCCAAGCGTGAGGTGGAGCTCACCATGAAACAGGCGGACATTGAGAAGGCCCAGGAGACAACGGAGAGCTTGGCCGCCGCAGCCGAGGCCGCTCGAGCCCAGCACCCACACACTTCGTCTTCCTCCAGAAAAAATCATCCATCAGCTCCAGAGCCTGAGCCGAAGCCACCACTTGACCCTCACCGTCAGTCTGTTTATCAGTGGGATCCAGAGGAGATCGCTAACTAGTGGCACCCTGAGGATCCTCCTCAGTACACTGAAGAGGGCAGCTTTGATCCGTGGGCATAGACCAACTTAATTAGGCCAAAAGCCTAAGCTTGGGGGAGTATGTATTTCTCACCGACATTACATTCATGTTCACACACTCATGCCAGTTGTCGGTGCTCATACTTTTTCATTGTATCATCCATGCTAGTTTATTTTCTGTTTTAAGCTTTCTTCTTGTGTGTTGAAAACCCTTAAGAAAAACAAAAAAAATTAGTTGTAGCTTTTAGCTAGTTTACTTTTCATGCCTGTAGTAACAGTAATTAAAAAGAAAACCCAAAAATATTTCTCGTTCTTCTTTTGCTTGTTGGGAGCTTTCCCGTGTAAATAGTTTTGTTTCTTTTCTTTTCTTTGGGGGTCAAGAGGAGAAGACCATGATGAAAATGTTGAAGTGGCTCTCATATGCATTATTGTTGATCTAACAAAGAGCCCATATTACCTTGTCTTCTCCCTTGAATTGAATGCTTGCAGATTCCAGCTTAGTCCAATGCAAGTGCACTATTATTATTATCCACACTATTCGATTGTGCAAGTGAAAGGCAATAATGATGATATATGATGGACTGATTGAGATGAGAAAAGCTGGTATGAACTCGACCTCTCTTGTTTTTGTAAATATGATTAGTTCATCGTTCCTGATTCACCCTATTATGAATGAAACATGTTTGCAATGATAATTAGAGATGATACTTGCTCATGCCATGCTTAATTTGCTAGGAGTTTATAATGGTTTACATTGCATGCCAACATGCTATTAAAATGGTTGTGATGTGGCATGATAGGGTGGTATCCTCCTTTGAACGATTCGAGTGGTTTGACTTAGCACATGTTCACGCATGTAGTTGAAACAAAATCAACATAGCCTCCACGATATTTATGTTCATGGTGAATTATATCCTACTCATGCTTGCATTCAGTGTTGATTAATTTTAATGCATGTTAATGACTGTTGTCGCTCTCTAGCTAGTCGCTTCCCAGTCTCTTTCTAGCCTTCACTTGTACTAAGCGGGAATACTGCTTGTGCATCCAACTCCATAAACCCCAAAAGTTGTCCCATATGAGTCCACCTTACCTTCCTATGCGGCATCTACCCGCCGTTCCAAGTAAATTTGTATGTGCCAAACTCTAAACCTTCAAATGAAATTCCATTTTGTATGCTCGAATAGCTCATGTATCAACCAGGGTTGTCTGTATCTTCCATGCTAGGCGGGTTATTCTCAAGAGGAGTGGACTCCGCTCCTCACTCACAAGAAAATGGCTGGTCACGGGGATGCCCAGTCCCATGCTCAAATCAAATCAAAATAATTGCAAACAAAACTCCCCCAGGATTGTTGTTAGTTAGAGGCACCCGTTGTTTCAGGCAAGCCATGGATCGATGCTTGTTGGTGGTGGGGGAGTATAAACTTTACCATTCTGCTTGGGAACCGCCTATAATGTGTGTAGCATGGAAGATATCGAGATCTCTGGTTGTTATGATGACAATGAAAGTATACCGCTCAAAATATTATTCATCTCTATTTCAAAACCGAGCTCTGGCACCTCTACAAATCTCTGCTTCCCTCTACGAAGGGCCTATCTATTTACTTTTATGTTGAGTCATGATCCTCTTATTAAAAAGCACCAGTTGGAGAGCACCACTGTCATTTGCATGTATTACTATTAGTTTACATTGAGTATGACTGTGACTGGATCTCTTTTACCATGAATTACAATTTCTCGTCAGCCCTTGATCTTCAGGGGTGCTCTGCATTTATGTTTTGCGTTCTCAGAAAGGTCTAGTGAGATACCATCTTGTTATATCATATTATGATTGTTTTGAGAAAGTGTTGTCATCCGATATTTACTATTATTGCTCGCTAGTTGATCATGCCATTGATATGAGTAAACATGAGACCTAAATGTTATTGTGAATATGGTTAGTTCATAATCTTTGCTGAAAACTTGAATGCTGGCTTTACATATTTACAACAACAAGAGCAAATAGAGTTTGTAAAAGTTTTTCTTTATCACTTTCAGTTGATCAACTGAATTGCTTGAGGACAAGCAAAGGTTTAAGCTTGGGGGAGTTGATACGTCTCCATCGTATCTACTTTTCCAAACACTTTTGCCCTTGTTTTGGACTCTAACTTGCATGATTTGAATGGAACTAACCCAGACTGACGCTATTTTCAGCAGAATTGCCATGGTGTTATTTTTGTGCAGAAATAGAAGTTCTCGGAATGACCTGAAAATCAACGGAGAATATTTTTGGAATATATAAAAAATACTGGAGAAAGAATCAAGACCAGGGTGCCCACACCCTGTCCACGAGGGTGGGGGCCCGCCTACCCCCCTGGGCACGCCCCCTGCCTCGTGGGCCCCCTGGTGCTCAACCGACCTCATCTCCAACTCCATATATTCACGTTCGGGGAGAAAAAATCAGAGAGAAGGATTCATCGCGTTTTATGATACGGAGCCGCCGCCAAGCACTAACCTCTCTCGGGAGGGCTGATCTGGAGTTCGTTCGGGGCTCCGGAGAGGGGAATCTATCACCATCATCATCATCAACCTTCCTCCATCACCAATTTTATGATGCTCACTGCCATGCGTGAGTAATTCCATCATAGGCTTGCTGGACGATGATGCGTTGGATGAGATTTATCATGTAATCGAGTTAGTTTTGTTAGGGTTTGATCCTTAGTATCCACTATGTTCTGAGATTGATGTTGCTATGACTTTACTATGCTTAATGCTTGTCACTGGGGCCCGAGTGACATGATTTCAGATCTGAACCTATTATGTTTTCATGAATATATGTGAGTTCTTGATCCTATCTTGCGAGTCTATAGTCACCTATTATGTGTTATGATCCGTTAACCCCGAAGTGACAATAATCAGGATACTTACGGGTGATGACCATAGTTTGAGGAGTTCATGTATTCACTAAGTGTTAATGCTTTGGTCCGGTACTCTATTAAAAGGAGGCCTTAATATCCCTTAGTTTCCAATAGGACCCCACTGCCACGGGAGGGTAGGACAAAAGATGTCATGCAAGTTCTTTTCCATAAGCACGTATGACTATATTCGGAATACATGCCTACATTACATTGATGAACTGGAGCTAGTTCCGTGTCACCCTATGTTATAACTGTTGCATGAGGAATCACATCCGACATAATTATCCATCACTGATCCATTGCCTACGAGCTTTTCATATATTGAAATTTGCTTATTTACTTTTCCGTTGTTACTATTACAATCACTATAAAACCAAAACTATTACTTTGGCTACCGTTATCGCTACTATCATATTACTTTGCTACTAAATACTTTGCTGCATATATTAAGTTTCCAGGTGTGGCCGAATTGACAAATCAGCTGCTGAAAACCCACAAGTATAGGGGATCGCAACAGCTTTCGAGGGTAGAGTATTCAACCCAAATTTATTGATTCGACACAAGGGGAGCCAAAGAATATTCTCAAGTATTAGCAGCTGATTTGTCAATTCAACCACACCTGGAAACTTAGTATCTGCAGCAAAGTGTTTAGTAGCAAAGTAATATGATAGTGGTGGTAGCGGCAACAAAAGTAAAGACAACAAAAGTAATGTTTTTGGTATTTTGTAGTGATTGTAACAGTAGCAGCGGTAAAGTAAATAAGCGAGAACCAGTATATGGAAAACTCGTAGGCACCGGATCAGTGATGGATAATTATGCCGGATGCGGTTCATCATGTAACAGTCATAACATAGGGTGGCACAGAACTTGCTCCAATTCATCAATGTAATGTAGGCATGTATTCCGTATATAGTCATACGTGCTTATGGAAAAGAACTTGCATGACATCTTTTGTCCTACCCTCCCATGGCAGTGGGGTCCTATTGGAAACTAAGGGATATTAAGGCCTCCTTTTAATAGAGAACTGGAACAAAGCATTAGCACATAGTGAATACATGAACTCCTCAAACTATGGTCATTACCGGGAGTGGTCCCGATTATTGTCACTCCGGGGTTGCCAGATCATAACACATAGTAGGTGACTATAGACTTGCAAGATAGGATCAAGAACTCACATATATTCATGAAAACATAATAGGTTCAGATCTGAAATCACGGCACTCGGGCCTTAGTGACAAGCATTAAGCATAGCAAAGTCATAGCAACATCAATCTCAGAACATAGTGGATACTAGGGATCAAACCCTAACAAAACTAACTCGATTACATGATAAATCTCATCCAACCCATCACCGTCCAGCAAGCCTACGATGGAATTACTCACGCATGGCGGTGAGCATCATGAAATTGGTGGTGGAGGATGGTTGATGATGACGACGGCGACGAATCCCCCTCTCCGGAGCCCCGAACGGACTCCAGATCAGCCATCCCGAGTGGTTTTAGGGCTTGGCGGCGGCTCCGTATCGTAAAACACGATGATTTCTTCTCTCTGATTTTTTTCTCTCCGAAAGCAAATATATAGAGCTGGAGTTGGCGTCGGAGGTCATCCAGGGGGCCCACGAGGTAGGGGGGCGCGCCCTAGAGGGGGGGGGGCGCCCCCACCCTCGTGCACAGGGTGTGGGCCCCTGGTCTTCATATTTGGCGAGGATTTATTATTATTTTTTCTAAGATGTTCCGTGGAGTTTCAGGTCATTCCGAGAATATTTGTTTTCTGCACATAAAACAAGGCAATTCTGCTGAAAACAGCTTCAGTCCGGGTTAGTTATGATCTATGCTGAAAACAGCTTCAGTCCGGGTTAGAGTCCAAAACAAGGGCAACATTATTTGTAAAGGTAGATACGACGGAGACGTATCAACTCCCCCAAGCTTAAACCCTTGCTTGTCCTCAAGCAATTCAGTTGACAAACTGAAAGAAAGAAAGAAAAACTTTTACAAACTCTGTTTGCTCTTGTTGTTGTAACTATGTCAAGCCAACATTCAAGTTTTCAGCATAGATCATAACTAACCACATTTGTAATAATTCTCAGGTCTCATAATTACTCATATCAATAGCATAATCAACTAGCAAGTCACAATAATAAATCTCGGATGACAACACTTTCTCAAAACAATCATAATATGATATAACAAGATGGTATCTCGCTAACCCTTTCTGAGACCGCAAAACATAAATGCAGAGCACCTTTAAAGATCAAGGACTGACTAGACATTGTAATTCATGGTAAAATAGATCCAATCATAGTCACACCCAATATAAATTAATAGTGATGAATGCAAATGACAGATGTGCTCTCCAGCTAGTGCTTTTTAATAAGAGGGTGATGACTCAACATAAAAGTAAATGAATAGGCCCTTCGCAGAGGGAAGCAGGGATTTGTAGAGGTGCCAAAGCTTGGTTTTGAAATAGAGATAAATTGCATTTTGAGCGGTATACTTTCATTGTCAACGTAACAACTAAGAGATGGCGATATCTTCCATGCTAAACACATTATATGCGGTTCCCAAATAGAATGGTAAAGTTTATACTCCCCCTCCACCAACAAGCATCAATGCATGACTTGCTCGAAACAACGAGTGTCTCCAACATACATCAGGTCCCAGGGGGAGTTTTATTTGCAATTAATTTTGATTTGGTTTGCATAAAGCATGGGACTGGGCATCCCGGTGACCAGCCATTTTCTCGTGAGTGAGGAGCGGAGTCCACTCCTCTTGAGAATAACCCGCCTAACACGGAAGATAAGGACAACCTTGGTTGATACATGAGCTATTCGAGCATACAAAACAGAATGTTTATTTGAAGGTTTAGAGTTTGGCACATACAAATTTACTTGGAACGGCAGGTAGATACCGCATATAGGAAGGTATGGTGGACTCATCTGGAATAACTTTGGGGTTTAAGGGATTGGATGCACAAGCAGTATTCCCGCTTAGTACAAGTGAAGGCTAGCAAAAGACTGGGAAGCGACCAACTAGAGAGCGACAACAGCCATGTACATGCATTAAAGCTAATAAACATTGGATGCAAGCATGAGTAGGATATAATCCACCATGAACATAAATATCGTGAAGGCTATGTTGATTTGTTTCAACTACATGCGTGAACATGTGCCAAGTCAAGTCACTTAAATCATTCAAAGGAGGATACCACCCCATCATACCACATCATAATCATCTCAATAGCATGTTGGCACACAAGGTAAACCATTATAACTCATAGCTAATCAAGCATGGCACAAGCAACTACGATCTCTAATTTTCATTGCAAACATGTTTATTCATAATAAGCTGAATCAAGAATGAGGGGCTCATCATATTTACAAAAACAAAAGAGGTCGAGTTCATACCAGCTTTTCTCATCTCAGTCAGTCCATCATATATCATCATAATTGCCTTTCACTTGCACAACCGAACGGTGTGAATAATAATAAGAGTGTATGTGCATTGGACTAAGCTGGAATCTGCGAGCATTCAATAAAAGGGAGAAGACAAGGCAATATGGGATCTTGGTTAAATCAACAATAATGCATATAAGAGCCACTTCAACAATTTAATTATGGTCTTCTCCTACTGACCCCAAAGAAAAGAAAAGAAATAAAACTATTTACACGGGAAAGCTCCCAACAAGCAAAAGAAGAACGGGAAATATTTTTGGGTTTTCTTTTTAATTATTACTACTACAGCAGAAAAATAAATTACTACTAATTTTTTTTGGTTTTTCTTAAGGTTTAACAAACACACAAGAAGAAAGCAGGAAAAAGAAAATAAACTAGCATGGATATTACAATGAAAGAGTATGAGCACCGACATCTAGCAATGAGTGTGTGTGAACATAAATGTAATGTCGGTGAGAAATACGTACTCCCCCAAGCTTAGGCTTTTGGCCTAAGTTGGTCTATTGCCAGGGATAGCCTGGCGGATACCCATAGGTGTAGCTGGGGTTGCACTGCGACGAATAATAGTTGGGATCATACTGATGTACAGTGGTTATCGCCTGCCAAGCTGCAGCGTGGAGTCGAGCTGCCTCCGCTCTCATCTCTTACTCTTCTGCCTCCTCTCTGGTAATAACATATCTTCTTTTTGTCTGTGAATCAAAGAAGGCAGGAGCAGGGAGAGTAATACAGAAAACACGTCGTTTATCAAAAATTAAACGATATAAGAGAGGTGATTCAGGCTTCTCGACAAACTGGTGCGAAGCCATAGAGTTATAATCTAAATATGCAGGAGGCAACTCCATATCACCCTCACGAATGTCTATCTCAAGAAAATGAGCTAAGCGGGTTGCATAAATTCCTCCAAAGAAATCTCCATTATGTCTATTATGATGCAACCTATGAACTACAATGGCTCCCATATGATAAGATTGGTCTCCTAACACAACACTCCTAAGAATGCTAAGATCAGGGACACACATGTGACATGCTTCATCCTTAGCATTTATGCATCTACCGATGAAGAGAGCAAAATAATGTATAGCAGGAAAGTGAATGCTCCCTATGGTAGCCATCGTTATATCTCTAGATTCCCCCACAGTTATACTAGCAAGAAAGTTTCTAAATTTAGATTTAGGGGGATCCCTAACACTACCCCATGATGGAAGTTTGCAAGCAGAAGTGAAATCCTCTAAGTCCATGGTATAAGATTTGTCATAGAGATCAAACATGACTGAAGGAGAATTACGCGAAGATGAATACTCAAACCTCCTCACAAATGAACTTGTGAGATCATGATACTGGGGGCATTTGTTAGCCTCAAAATCCTCAAGACTGGCATTGCGCAAATATGCTTTGAATTCTTCTTTAATTCCCGCACGGTCCATAAAATTTTCCGACGGCCATTCGCAAGGCCGTACTGGAGCGTCTCTTGGTGGATCCTCGTCAGCATCGCGCATAGCAATCCTGGGTCCTTGCTTCTTAGAAGAACCACCTTGGAACATCTTCCTAAGCATATTGTTTTTCTCTGAAAATTCTGAAATTTTTAGTAACCTCAAACAAAAGTGAACCAACTTCAATAAAACTGATAGCAACTACTCCTACAAGTACCTAGAGCCTATATCAAGCATTAGAACTACTTGGAACCATATAAATTTGACATGCAAGCTCAAGAACATGGTCACCTATGCAGCACAAATTTGCAAATAATAAAGCACTAGAACAAAAACTAATTGGACCAATGGAGGATTCACATACCAAGGAACAATCTCCCCAAGTAGTTTTGCGAGAGGTGCTTTGAGCAAGGAGATCGAAAATCACAGCAAAAGTGGCTGGAACTCGTGCTTGAGTTGGTTTTTCGGGTTTGTGCGAGACAGAGGAAGAAGATGGGTGCTGGGATAAGTGGAGGAGGGCCACCGTGGGCCCACGAGGCAGGGGGCGCGCCATAGAGGGGGGGGGGCGCCCACCACCCTCGTGGCCAGGTGGCAGCTCCTCCTGCGGTAATTTTTGCACAGTAAATCCTCAAATATTCCCGAAAAAATCATATTAAATTGGCATGTCATTCTGAGGAATTTTATTTTCGGGATATTTTTATATTGCACGGATGAGTCAGGAAACAGACAAAAAAATAATACTATTTTTACTTTATTTCTACTAATTAACAGAAAATAAAGAGAAGGTACAGAAGGTGGTGCTTCTAGTTTCATCCATCTCATGCTCATCAAAAAGAATCCACTAACAAGGTCGATCAAGTCTTGTTAACAAACTCATTCCGATAATCATGAAACCGGAGAAATTTCGAATAACACTAAGTTACCTCAACGGGGATATGCACATCCCCTATAATAAGTATATCATATTTCTTTTTGACAGTAGGAAGAGGAAATTTAAAACCTCCAATTATAATCGATGAAATTTTTCCAATGGAGTTGATACTATGAACTTGAGGTTGTTTCCTCGGAAAGTGTACCGTATTCTCATTACCATTAACATGAAAAGTGACATTGCCTTTGTTGCAATCAATAACAGCCCCTGCAGTATTAAGAAAAGGTCTTCCAAGAATAATAGACATACTATCATCCTCGGGAATATCAAGTATAACAAAGTCCGTTAAAATAGTAACGTTTGCAACCACAACAGGCACATCCTCACAAATACAGACATGTATAGCAGTTGATTTATCGGCCATTTGCAAAGATATTTCAGTAGGTGTCAGCTTATTCAAGTCAAGTCTATGATATAAAGAGAGGCATAACACTAACATCGGCTCCAAGATCACATAAAGCAGTTTTAATATAATTTCTTTTAATGGAGCAAGGTATAGTAGGTACTCCGGGATCTCCAAGTTTCTTTGGTATTCCACCCTTAAAAGTATAATTAGCAAGCATGGTGGAAATCTCAGCTTCCGGTATCTTTCTTTTATTAGTAATGATATCCTTCATATATTTAGCATAAGGATTTGTTTTGAGCACATCAGTTAATCGCATACGCAAAAAGATAGGCCTAATCATTTCAGCAAAGCGCTCAAAATCCTCATCATCATTTTTCTTGGATGGTTTTTGAGGAAAAGGCATGAGTTTCTGAACCCAAGGTTCCCTTTCTTTACCATGTTTCCTAGCAACAAAGTCTCTTTTATCATAACGTTGATTCTTTGATTGTGGGTTATCAAGATCAATAGCAGGTTCAATTTCTACATCATTTTCATTACTAGGTTGAGCATCATCATGAACATCATCATTAATATTTTCATTAGGTTCATGTTCATTACCAGATTGTGTTTCAGCATCAGACATAGATATATCATTTGGATTATTAGGTGGTTCAGCAATAGGTTCACTAGAATTTTGCACAGTTCTATCATTTTTCTTTTTCTTCTTTTTAGAAGAACTAGGAACATCAATGTTATTTCTCTAAGAATCTTGCTTGATTCTCTTAGGGTGGCCTTCAGGATACAAAGGTTCCTGAGTCATTCTACCAGTTCTAGTAGCCACTCTAACAACATAATCATTTTTTTACTATTCATTTCATCAAGCACTTCTTTTTGAGCTTTAAGCACTTGTTCTACTTGCGTGGTAACCATAGAAGCATGTTTGCTAACAAGTTTAAGTTCACCTTTAATATTAGCCATATAATCACCCAAGCGTCTAATCATATAAGCATTTTCTTTTAATTGTCTACCAAAATAAGAATTGAAGTCATCTTGCTTGAACATAAAGTTATCAAACTCATCCAAGCACTGACTAGCAATTTTAGTAGGAGGAACTTCAGCTTTATCATATCTATAGAGAGAATTTACCTTTACTACCTGTGTCGGGATATCGGGGTCAGGAGGTTCTTCAATAAATAAAGAATTGAGATCATAAGTTTCTTCAACAGGCGGTATATTAAGACCATGTATTTCTTCAATAGGAGGTAAATTCTTAACATCTTCAGCTTTAATACCTTTTTCTTTCATAGATTTCTTTGCCTCTTGCATATCTTCGGGACTGAGGAATAGAATACCTCTCTTCTTCGGAGTTGGTTTAGGAATAGGCTCAGTAATTGGAGCAGGAGCTGGCTCAGGAGGTGCCCAATTATTTTCATTTGTCAACATATTATTCAATAGAATTTCAGCTTCATCCGGTGTTCTTTCCCTGAAAAGAGAACCAACACAACTATCCAGGTAATCTCAGGAAGCATCGGTTAGTCCATTATAAAAGATATCAAGTATTTCAGGTTTCTTAAGAGGATGATCAGGCAAAGCATTAAGTAACTTGAGAAGCCTCCCCCAAGCTTGTGGGAGACTCTCTTCTTTAATTTGCACAAAGTTGTATATTTCCCTCAAAGCAACTTGTTTCTTATGAGCAGGGAAATATTTAGCAGAGAAGTAAAAAATCATATCCTGGGGACTACGCACACAACCAGGATCAAGAGAGTTAAACCATATCTTAGCATCACCCTTTAATGATAACGGAAATATTTTGAGTATATATAAGTAACGCGATCTCTCGTCATTAGTGAACAGGGCAGCTATATCATTTAACTTAGTAACATGTGCCACAACAGTTTCAGATTCATAGCCATAAAACGGATCAGATTCAACCAAAGTAATTATATCAGGATCAACAGAGACTTCATAATCCTTATCAGGAACACAAATAGGTGAAGTAGCAAAAGCAGGGTCGGGTTTCATTTTATCTCTAAGTGATTCTTTGTTCCATTTAACTAATAACCTCTTGAGCTCATATCTATGTTTGCAAGCTAAAATAGCGGCAGAAGATTCCATATCAAAAAGATAGCCCTCAGGAAAAACAGACATATTTTCATCATCACTTTCATCATCGTACTCAGATTCAATAGTTTCTTTTTCTCTAGCCCTAGCAATTTGTTCATCAAGAAATTCACTAAGGGGCACAGTAGTTTCAGGCATAGAAGTAGTTTCATCATAAGTATCATGCATAGCAGAAGTGGCATCATCAATAACATGCGACATATCGGAACGAACAGTAGAAGCAGGTTTAGGTGTCGCTAGCCTACTCATAACAGAAGGTGAATCAAGTGCAGAGCTAGATGGCAGTTCCTTACCTCCCCTCGTAGTTGAGGGATAAATTGTTGTCTTAGCGTCTTTCAAGTTCTTCATAGTGTCCAGCAGATATAAATCCCAAGTGACTCAAAGAATAGAGCTATGCTCCTCGGCAACGGCGCCAGAAATTAGTCTTGATAACCCACAAGTATAGGGGATCACAACAGCTTTCGAGGGTAGAGTATTCAACCCAAATTTATTGATTCGACACAAGGGGAGCCAAAGAATATTCTCAAGTATTAGCAGCTGAGTTGTCAATTCAACCACACCTGGAAACTTAGTATCTGCAGCGAAGTGTTTAGTAGCAAAGTAATATGATAGTGATGGTAACGGTAACAAAAGAGTAATGAAAGCAAAGTAATGTTTTTGGTATTTTGTAGTGATTGTAACAATAACAATGTGAAAGTAAATAAGCGTAAACCAGTATATGGAAAGCTCATAGGCATTGGATCAATGATGGATAATTATGCCGGATGCGGTTCATCATGTAACAGTCATAACATAGGGTGACACAGAACTAGCTCCAATTTGTCAATGTAATGTAGGCATGTATTCCGAATATAGTCATACGTGCTAATGGAAAAGAACTTGCATGACATCTTTTGTCCTACTCTCCCGTGGCAGCGGGGTCCTAATGGAAACTAAGGGATACTAAGGCCTCCTTTTAATAGAGAACCGGAACAAAGCATTAGCACATAGTGAATACATGAACTCCTCAAACTACGGTCATCACCGGTAAGTATCCTGATTATTATCACTTCGGGGTTAACGGATCATAACACATAATAGGTGACTATAGACTTGCAAGATAGGATCTAGAACTCTCATATATTGATGAAAACATAATAGGTTCAGATCTGAAATCATGGTACTTGGGCCCTAGTGACAAGCATTAAGCATAGCAAAGGCATAGCAACATTAATCTCAGAACATAGTGGATACTAGGGATCAAACCCTAACAAAACTAACTCGATTACATGATAAATCTCATCCAACCCATCACCGTCCAGCAAGCCTACGATGGAATTACTCACGCACGGCGGTGAGCATCATGAAATTGGTGATGGAGGATGGTTGATGACGACGACGGCGACGAATCCCCCTCTCCGGAGCCCCGAACGGACTCCAGATCAGTCCTCCCAAGAGGTTTTAGGGCTTGGCGGCGGCTCCGTATCGTAAAACGCGATGATTTCTTCTCTCTGATTTTTTTTCTCTCCAAAAGCAAATATATAGAGTTGGAGTTGGCGTCGGAGGGCATCTAGGGGCCCACGAGGTAGGGGGCGCGCCTTAGAGGGGGGGCACCCCACCCTCGTGGACAGGGTGTGGGCCCCCTGGTCTTCATCTTTGGCGAGGATTTTTTATTATTTTTTATAAGTTGTTCCGTGGAGTTTCAGGTCATTCCGAGAATATTTGTTTTCTGCACATAAAACAACACCATGGCAATTCTGCTGAAAACAGCGTCAGTCCGGGTTAGTTCCATTCAAATCATACAAGTTAGAGTCCGAAATAAGGGAAAAAGTGTTTTGATAAGTAGATACGACGGAGACGTATCAGCTAATACTTGAGAATATTCTTTGGCTCCCCTTGTGTCGAATCAATAAATTTGGGTTGAATACTCTACCCTCGAAAACTGTTGCGATCCCCTATACTTGTGGGTTATCAATGCTAGATAGCGGTTGATGTGTGGAGTAATAGTAGTAGATGCAGAATTATTTCGGTCTACTTGTCGCGGACGTGATGCCTATATACATGATCATACCTAGATATTCTCATAACTATGTGATTTTCTATCAATTGCTCGACAGTAATTTGTTCACCCACCGTAGATTTTGCTGTCTTGAGAGAAGCCACTAGTGAAACCTATGGCCACCGGGTCTATCTTCCATCATATTATTTTCCTATCAACTTGTTATTTCTATTTTTCAATCTTTATTTTCCAATCTATACAACAAAAATACCAAAAATATTTATCTTATTATCTCTATCATATCTCACTTTCGTAAGTGACCGTGAAGGGATTGACAACCCCTTTATCGCGTTGGTTGCAAGGTTCTTGTTTGTTTGTGTAGGTACCAGGTGACTTGCGTGTTACCTCCTACTAGATTGATACCTTGGTTCTCAAAACTGAGGGAAATACTTACACTACTTTGCTGCATCACCCTTTCCTCTTCAAGGGAAAACCAACACATGCTCAAGAGGTAGCAGCAATCAATGAATAATAATTTAAGAAGAAACATAGGAAATGATGCAAAAAATGCACCTTGCTCCACTGGAAACTGTAGGTGCATCACTTGTTGGGGCGTGCACTTCTTCACACTGAAGATCTGCTATAGGAGAAGATGTAGCATTTTGAAGATCTGCTATAGGAGCATCTATAGCATTTTCAAGATCTATAGTAGCATCTGTAGCTTCATCAACAACATTTGTAGCATCTGTTGTAGCTAAAGGATCATCTGTTGCATTTTCATCCCCCAGTGTTCTTCTTCCCCAAAAGCTGGGTCAATAGACTCTTTGCAGTGACTGCCATGATGACCAAGTCTTCCACACCTACCACATTTCTTCCTCCTTCCTCCAAGTCCTTTTTCCTCAGATTTGGTCCTAATTCTTGTCTTCCTAGGTCTACCAGGGGGCCTATTTTGCAATGGAACAGACAGTTTAAACCTTGGATCTACTACATCCCACTATTGCTTGCCCTCCGTCGTAGGCAAATTTTTAGCATAAGTAGCATTGAACTTAGCAACAAAAAATAACTCATGTACATATTGATCAATTTCACTGACTGGACCTCTCATTGAGGTAATAAAATACAAAGCATGTATGTAGGGTTGTCTATTTATCTGTCACTTTCTACAACTACAAGCCCTTGCTTCCAAATTAATTGGATATCTCCACTCCCTCTTTTCCTTGTCAACTGCAGTGATCTCTGCCTCATATGTGCTTCTTTTCACTATTTCCATATCAAGGTCCTTAGATTTTGCATGAAGCATTTTCATGACTTTGGGGATTATGATGTGCCTAGTGAATATTGCAGCAACAATCTACGGTCTGGGGTCAAACTTTTCCATTATAAATTGTCTTATTTTTTCAAGCAATTCCACAATGTGTATACCCTTCCACCTCTTAATTTTTGAATTGAAGGACTCGGCTAGATTGTTGTTAAAATAATCTACCTTGAAAATTTCATTGAATAGTGACCTTGCTCATAGCTTGTTGTGATGCTCATCTAAGTATTCCTTCACACCAGCCTTGGTGTACAACTGCCTAAGATGGTAGTTGTGTTTCTTTATGCTATATGTCAATGAACATGGCCATAAATTTTCATCAAAGAATTTCCCTCTAAACTTCTTTGAGAAATTTGCTGCCAAATGCCTCATGCATTCTTTGTGCTCCACTCCTGGGAAAACAGCTTCTACTGCAGTCTCTAGTCCTTTGCATGCATCTGTGTGGATAACAAGACATGGTGGGTGTCCTAGAAGTTTTCTTAAATTCTGGGAAAAAACCAAGTCCAACTATCTATGTTTTCAATCTCTAGAACTCCATATGCAACTGGGAAGATCCAGTTGCAAGCATCCACAGCACATGCACTAACGAGTTCTCCTCTAAATCTGCCATTAATGCAGTGGCATCTACTGCAAGATAAGGCCTACATCCATTCAAAAAAACCTGCCAACATGCTTTCAAAGAAAAAAACACTCTCCTAAAGCACTCTTTATGCCTGGTTTTCCCATTTATTTTGTACTCTTCAGTGTGTTCATCAATGCTTACTACACTGCCAGGAGATGCTTTCTCCACCTCTGCCTTGAAAGAGTACAACAACTGGAAAGAGCCAGTCCACTTACCATAGATATTGTCATGTGCCATTTGCTTCCCATAAAAAACTATCATGTATGGAACTGCCATGCCATACTTCTTCTTCAGATTTTTCTGCACTTGTGTTGGACCCTGTGTGACGCCTCCGATTTGACCGTACACTAATCATACACGCAAACGTGTACGATCAAGATCAGGGACTCAGGGGAAGATATCACAACACAACTCTACAAATAAAAATAAGTCATACAAGCATCATATTACAAGCCAGGGGCCTCAAGGGCTCGAATACAAGAGCTCGATCATAGACAAGTCAGTGGAAGCAACAATATCTGAGTACAGACATAAGTTAAACAAGTTTGCCTTAAGAAGGCTAGCACAAACTGGGATACAGATCGAAAGAGGCGCAGGCCTCCTGCATGGGCACGTAGTAGTAGGCACCTCCAATGTAGTAGGAGTCATCGTCAACGGTGGCGTCTTGCTCCTGGACTCCAACGTCTGGTTGCAACAATCGGGTATAGCAAGGGGGAAAAGGGGGAGCAAAGCAACCGTGAGTACTCATCCAAAGTACTCGCAAGCAAGGAACTACACTACATATGTATGCATTGGTATCAAATGGAAAAGGCTATCATATGTGGACTGAACTGCAGAATGCCGGAATAAGAGGGGGATAGCTAGTCCTATCGAAGACTACGCTTCTGGCAGCCTCCATCTTGAACCATGTAGAAGAGAGTAGATGGTAAGTTCACCAAGTAGCATCGCATAGCATAATACTAATCGATGATCCTCTCCTCGTCGCCCTGTGAGAGAGCGATCACCGGTTGTATCTGGCACATGGAAGGGTGTGTTTTATTAAGTATCCGGTTCTAGTTGTCATAAGGTCAAGGTACAACTCCAAGTCGTCCTGTTACCGAAGATCACGGCTATTTGAATAGATTAACTTCCCTGCAGGGGTGCACCACATAACCCAACACGCTCGATCCCATTTGGTCGGACACGCTTTTCTGGGTCATGCCCGGCCTCGGAAGATCAACACGTCGCAGCCCTACCTAGGCACAACAGAGAGGTCAGCACGCCGGTCTAAATCCTATGGCGCAGGGGTCTGGGCCCATCGCCCATTGCACACCTGCACGTTGCGTACGCGGTCGGTGAGCAGACCTAGCAACCTCCATTACAAAGGAAGTTGCGTTACGCGGTCCAACCCGGCGCACGCCGCTCAGTAGCTGACGTCAAGAACGCTTCGGCTGATACCACGACGTCGAGTGCCCAGAACTGTCCCCGCATAGATGGTTAGAGCGTATAGGCCAGTAGCCAGACTCAGATCAAATACCAAGATCTCGTTAAGCGTGTTAAGTATCCGCGAACGTCGACCAGGGCCAGGCCCACCTCTCTCCTAGGTGGTCTCAACCTGCCTTGTCGCTCCGCCTCAAAGTAACAGTCGGGGGCCATCAGGAACTCAGGCCCACCACTACCTGGATGGAGCCACCTGCCCCTTCAGCCTCCATCTCCGAACAGTATCATAAGTAATGTAACAATGTAAATCATATAGTATATGCCCGTGATCACCTCCCGAAGTGATCACGGCCCAGTAGTATAGCATGGCAGACGGACAAGAGTGTAGGGCCACTGATGGAACACTAGCATCCTACACTAAGCAGTAGGATAGCAGGTAAGGGTAACAACAGTAGTAGCAAGGACAGGCTATGCAGCAGTATAGGATTAACTGAAAGCAGTAACATGCTACACTACTCTAATGCAAGCAGTATAGAGAAGAATAGGCGATATATGGTGATCAAGGGGGGGCTTGCCTGGTTGCTCAGACAAGAAGGAGGGGTCGTCGGTGACGTAGTCGACCACAGGGGCATCAGCATCGTCACGAGGTCTACCAAAGAGAAGAGGGGGGGAGAAACAGTAAATACATAGTAAGCAAGTGCATAACATGACAACAGGCAGAGCTAAACGTGTTCTAACGTGACATGAGGTGATACCGTTGAAGGGGGGAAACATCCGGGAAAATATCCCCGGTGTTTCGTGTTTTCGGACAGATGAATCAGAGGGGGAAAGTTGCGAGTTTGCTATGCTAGGGATGTGTGGCGGACGAACGGGCTGCGTATCCAAATTCGTCTCGTTGTTCTGAGCAACTTTCATGTACAAAGTTTTTCCATCCGAGCTACGGTTTATTTTATATTAATTTTAAAAGATTTAAATCAATTTTAGGATTTATTTATATTCCCAATTTAAATCTGTAATTACTTTTGTCACATAGTGCAGTGCCAGCCACAGTGTATTACATGTGGGGTCAGGTCAAAGTCAATAGTCCAGACAGCAGTTGACTAGGTCAACGTTGACTGGTCAAACTAGCTGGTGGGACCCAGCTGTCATAGAGACATTGAAAATTAACAGTTTAATTAATTTAACAGATTAGGTGGGGCCACATGTCATTGACTTCGATATTCATAAACAGGCTTCTAAATGAAAAGGGGCCACATGTCATTTTCAGTTATTCAACTAAACAGTTTTATTAGGTTCTAAGTATGTGGTTAGGGGAATGGTTAAAACGGGCGGGCCCACACGTCAGTGGGTCAACCCACTATTAGAACGTGTGTGTGTGTGCGTGCGTGCGTGTGCCCGCCGGTGAGTTACAAAAGACGGCGGCGCACGCATAGCCGGTGGCTCCAGCGACCAAAAGGGGCAACCCCGGGTGCCAAACGGATAAGCGTGAGGCGCCGCGTCGAGACGTGCCTTCGTCTGGAGCTAGGAGCGGCTGAAACAGCACCGAGGGCGATGGACGGCGGTGACTACGACGGAGCTAGTGGAAAACGGTGCTGGAGGGCACGGGGAGGACGGGGAAAAGCCATGGAGGGCCGGAGGCTCACAACGGAAGCGCCAGGATGCGTGATGGAGCCGGAGGAGGTCGGGGTCGAACGGATCGATGACGAGGTTAGCGGCGGCGTCCGACAGTGTCGGAGAAGAGGGCGCCGGTCGACGAGGGGACTCCGGCGAGGGGAGCAAGGCGAGGGAGGCCGGATCCGCGACATGGCCCCCGGGATCCGTCCCTCTCCGACGAGGAGGCGGCTTGGCGGCGGTTCCCCGGGCACGGGCGTGGTCGGGCGGTCGTGTACGGCGAGGCGCCGGCGGGGGAGGCCTCTGGCGTGGGAGTGGCCGCGGAGGTGGGTGCAGGGGAGGGTGAGGCGAGCTTGGGGTGGTCCGGCGAGGCAGATAGTCGACGGGGGCGAGCTGGCGGCGACGGGGTCGAGGCGGAGGCGCTTCGGGCGGGCGACGGGCGGGGTCAGGGGCGTCGGTTGCCCCCGATCCAGATCCACTCGGGGCGGGGTGGGGAGACGAGGTGGATCGAGCGAGGAGTGGGGGTTACGGTGACGTGGGTTAGGGTTTGCAGGGGTTATGGGGGCGCCGGCCTGGCTACCCTAGTGGCAGTTGGGCCGAGGCCCAGCGGGGGGGGGGGGGCTTTTCGTTTCTTTCTTTTTTTCTGTTTTCTTTTCTTCCTTTTCTTTTTATTTTTCTGTTCTGTTTTATTTTAGATACACATTATTTTTAGTTTAAAAAAATGATAACAACTCTTAAATTAATGTTTGAGAACCACCCACTGCCATAAATGTTTTACCCCGAAATAAATTAGTTTAGAATTTTATTAATTGAAAAAGGTATTCACTTAATTGTTTTTGTTGTTGTTTTAATCACTTTAGAGTAATTAATTATTTTATAAAAATGTTATTTTTCCACCAATACTATCCATGATTTATTTCTCACAATAAGAACATTTTAGTTTTGAGAATTGAAAACTTTTATTGCTTGACTTTAATTCGAATTTGAATTTGGATCAGTTCTGATCTAACACGAGATTAGCAACAGTTATCATGGTGATGTGGCATCATAACAGAGGGTTACTGTAGCTTGATTACCCGGGCGTCACAATTCTCCTCCACTACAAGAATTCTCGTCCCGAGCGATGGAGTAAGGGGAAAAAAGTGTTGGTAGCAAAAACCTAACGAGTCTTCTCGGTCTTGGCTGCTCTTCTCGAAGTGGTCGATCCATTATATTGATGTCTTCATTTTTCTACTTCAGGTCATCAAGATGAAGTCGGCATCCTTCCTTCGGGGGTTCCATCGTACTTACGAAAGAGTAAGGGGCTATTTTGGGAGAACGAACCTCTACAAGGTCAACTATCTGGTCGATAACATCGGGGAAGGTGGCGGAAAGTAACTCTCGAATTGATACTTAAGAAAATGTTGAGAGCAAGTAATGAGGTCTCATGGGAAGTTTCGAGCGAGCAGGCAACCGTTCGATGCCTGAAATAGGGCGTGAAAGGGGCTCAAAGCAATCGGGAATAAGTATTGTGTCTGATACCAGAATAGATCATCTCTAGAAAGGTGGCTCGTGAATTAGGTATGAGGCCACGCACGAGGAATAACTTTGGAAACAGGGTGTACAGGAGAGTCAGGTTTCGATCATGTGGAACTGTGGGTTATGGGCCCACCAAGTGGGTTAAACGTAGAAAGGACATTGACATCTTACATGGTCATGATAGCAAGGCAGGTTAGAGGATAGCCTGTCAATTATGCTGGCAACAATGTCGGTACCAAGGGCGAGGGACGAAGAGAACCATTCTCCTGCTCATTGAAACGAGGCGGACCAATAGGCAAAGTTCTCATCCATCGGTGGTTACCGAAATGTCATCAACAAAAGTAACAGGGTCTTTCTGACAGAGTGGTACAACGAGGTGTTTACATAAGCAGGGATATATTACTGCTTATATTATATAGATCACAAGAAGGTTTAAACAAACCAATGGAAAGGAAAAGTGATTATTAGGTTTAAACAGAACAATGGAAAGGAAAATGTGTTTAAACACACATTTCAAGGGTATATCCTTCCCAAGGACAAGCAGAGCATGATTTCCTTGACAGGATATAATGTAGAAAACCCTTTAGGTAAGGGGGGTATTTCATGACATTACCCATACAGTGGTGTTTGGGTAATTGAGCAGGAAACATTTAGCATTGGGCTTCAAATGTTCTCTTTGAAAATCGGAGTACCATAGACATGCTTCGAGATAGCATTGACATGGTCTTTAATCAAAGGTCAGACTCTGGATAGACGAAGGGATTCATCATCAAGCCAAGGAGAGGATGAGGAGGTGGCTGATGGACTCAACAATAATTCAACGAGGTATCCAAAAAGATGGATTTCCACAGTTATGTGAACAAGGAGATAACATTTGTCGGATCAAATGATAAAATGATGTATGCTCAAGGAAAAACATACACAATTAAACATTAATTGAAAAGGGTGCCCAAAGTATGGCCTTAGGTAGCATGATCAAATGTTAGAATGGTGATTCAGTGATCAATAGTCTAAGAATGAACGTTCGACCATTAACTTCAAAGCAATAGGGTTTCTTAGAAGGGCAGAATCCAAACAACACCGTTCACCTGTTGGTATCCCGGTTAGAACCAACACGGGGACCAAGAAAGAAAGGTGATGGTGAGAAGTATTACCTGTATCAAGAATCCTTAAGAGGTGGTGAAATTTTCACGACTTTCTTGACATTAAAGATGGTAATACTCAAAGGTAAAGAAGAACAAATGCTGGATAGCAAGGAACTCAAGCTATAACACAAAACACGACAAGTTTGTGTTGGAGGGAAGTCAATAAAGTGGTCGATGATAATACAGATCATCGAGGGCAAGGATGGTATTTCTCGTCATGAACTCAATTGACATCCTGGAAGAGCTCAGAATGCCGATGATGATCATGACACAATTGTTGAGAGATTTCCTAAAGATGTAATCGGTCGGCGATGACATCAAGCCAAAGGAATGATGAAGCGAAAGGTTACTGAAACCAAGGGTATGACACAAACTCGAAACAAGATCGTAGTTCAAGGCGAAGTGTTATGACGAGGAAGATCGACGTAAGCTTAGCTCATCATCGAAATTTTTTGCTCCGGGAAGAAGGACCAGGTAGCACAGTTAAATTTTTACACGATAATGATATGGCCAATCAGGCTAGGAATGACTTGAAGGGTTATTAAACTCGTAAGCAATGAAAATTACTTAGGAGTTATTGAATCGGAGTACAAAATCGATTCACTATTCGGTGTTCTCGGTTGATGACAACCCAGAACCCAAGAAAAATTGGATTCGGGGAGAAATAACATTTGATGAAGGACCCATAAGAAGTTATGTAGTACCATGACATTATCAAGATATCATAGTGTAATACTCGACAGTAGATCAAAGTAAAGGTTGGACAAGTGCAATGATCTTCACAAGACAAGTACTTCAACTTGTCCGAGAAATGGTAATAAGGAGAAAATATGGTCGGAACCATGATTGTAAAGGACCAAACATAGATACAGGACGAACTTATAACAAGGGGATTATTATCATTTACAAGAAGATTCAAAGAAAAGTTCCACATCGGGTCCATGGGCATGAACGCAAGGGCTCAAGGTTGACTCCCACTTCTTCAATGCATAACCTTTCATCTTACTTCTCGCTTTTGATGAGGATGTAGTGTAGAAATTTTATCTGGCGGAGCAACAGAAGAGTATGACTCGCGAAAACTTTCGGGTTCATACCATTTGGGGAAGGCATAGGTTCAACCCATCAAGCATCTTAGGAGTATATACCACAAATTTCAAGAATAAATAACACAAGCTCGATAGTAGAGCATGCTTGAGAAAGCATAGGATACAATTTACCAAAGGCATTATGTATCCGAGGAAAGGCTCGCAGACTTATTGAATATGAAGGACGCTGTCGGATAAAATCCAACAAAGGATCTGGTGGTCCTCAAGGGATCTGGTGTGAGCATCGGTACTCAACCAGAGGGAGAAACAATGCAAGGAGATCAGACTTTAGAAACAACTGACTAATTCAAGGCTCAAATGCAAAGGAATTATCAATACCAAGATAAGGGATCAGAAGCAATGCTCTGATCAGGGATGGATAAGTTGAATAGCCTTAGGGGTACGATCAATGGTCAATTGATTGGTCGAGATCCAGCTCATGTTTAAACTGGCGTCTGAGCCGGAAGGAGGAATTCTAGGATCCGACTGATGATTGCGTGCATTCGCACTCATGTTGAATCAATAGGATCAAAATGACGGTGGCAAAGAATGCCAATAAGATTACTATACTTATGAGATTAACCATAATGCAAGCAAGCAAAGAATTTCAAGAGCAATAGGATGTTGATGATTTTCAAGAGATCGAATGGTATTTCAAAGACCTTTGTGAAACACCTAAACAACTGGGGATGAGCGGATACTCAGCAAGTGCGAGGAAATATCCGTAGGGGTATTCATGTAACAACGAACTGCAAGGCAGTAGGCACAAGGATTCTCGAAACAACGAGTATTTCGGGATAATAACAAGAGTAACTGGGGACTAAGGTAAGAATGGCAAGTGCATGTAGTTATCTATAGGGGTTGACGGTGGAAGGTAATTGCAAACGCAATGAGCACAAATTCTCGGGATAACATCGGAGAGTATCTTCTGAATTTTCTGGTGTAGCAGGCGTTCATCTGTAATAAGGGGCTCTCCGGGAGAAAGTAGTTACGAGAACCTAGAGTCAAATTTAGTAAAATCATTTAACCCGAATAGAAGAGAGTTCAGAGTCCCAGATTAAGGATCGAGGAGTAAAAGATCCTAATACCACCCAATGGCGACGTGGGCCCGTAAGACTCACAGCCATGTTAGTAAAAGTTTTGTAATGTCTAGACCCAACTTCGGCCAAGGAGTGTGGAAGGGGGATTCCTACAGGCAGTTGGCTCTGATACCAACTTGTGACGCCCCCGATTTGACCGTATACTAATCATACACGCAAACATGTAAGATCAAGATCAGGGACTCACGGGAAGATATCACAACACAACTCTATAAATAAAAATAAGTCATACAAGCATCATATTACAAGCCAGGGGCCTCGAGGGCTCGAATACAAGAGCTCGATCATAGACAAGTCAGCGGAAGCAACAATATCTGAGTACAGACATAAGTTAAACAAGTTTACCTTAAGAAGGCTAGCACAAACTGGGATACAGATCGAAAGAGGCGCAGGCCTCCTGCCTGGGGTCCTCCTAAACTACTTCTGGTCGTCGTCAGTGGGCTAGTAGTAGGCACCTCCAATGTAGTAGGAGTCGTCGTCAACGGTGGCGTCTTGCTCCTGGACTCCAACGTCTGGTCGCAACAATCGGGTATAGCAAGGGGGAAAAGGGGGAGCAAAGCAACCGTGAGTACTCATCCAAAGTACTCGCAAGCAAGGAACTACACTACATATGTATGCATTGGTATCAAATGGAAAAGGCTATCATATGTGGACTGAACTGCAGAATGCCGGAATAAGAGGGGGATAGCTAGTCCTATCGAAGACTATGCTTCTGGCAGCCTCCATCTTGCAGCATGTAGAAGAGAGTAGATGGTAAGTTCACCAAGTAGCATCGCATAGCATAATCCTAACCGATGATCCTCTCCTCGTCGCCCTGTGAGAGAGCGATCACCGGTTGTATCTGGCACTTGGAAGGGTGTGTTTTATTAAGTATCCGGTTCTAGTTGTCATAAGGTCAAGGTACAACTCCAAGTCGTCCTGTTACCGAAGATCACGACTATTCGAATAGATTAACTTCCCTGCAGGGGTGCACCACATAACCCAACACGCTCGATCCCATTTGGCCGGACACACTTTTCTGGGTCACGCCCGGCCTCGAAAGATAAACACGTCGCAGCCCTACCTAGGCACAACAGAGAGGTCAGCACGCCAGTTTAAATCCTATGGCGCAGGGGTCTGGGCCCATCACCCATTGCACATGTGCATGTTGCGTATGCGGCCGGTGAGCAGACCTAGCAACCTCCATTACAAAGGAAGTTGCATTACGCGGTCCAACCCGGCGCGTGCCGCTCAGTCGCTGACGTCAAGAAGGCTTCCGCTGATACCACGACGTCGAGTGCCCATAACTGTCCCTGCGTAGATGGTTAGTGCGTATAGGCCAGTAGCCAGACTCAGATCAAATACCAAGATCTCGTTAAGCGTGTTAAGTATCCGCGAACGCCGACCAGGGCCAGGCCCACCTCTCTCCTAGGTGGTCTCAACCTGCCCTGTCGCTCCGCCTCAAAGTAACAGTCGGGGGCCGTCGGGAACTCAGGCCCACCGCTACCTGGATGGAGCCACCTGCCCCTTCAACCCCCATCTCCGAACAGTATCATAAGTAATGTAATAGTGTAAAGCATATAGTATATGCCCGTGATCACCTCCCGAAGTGATCACGGCCCAGTAGTATAGCATGACAGACGGACAAGAGTGTAGGGCCACTGATGGAACACTAGCATCCTATACTAAGCAGTAGGATAGCAGGTAAGGGTAACAACAATAGTAGCAAGGACAGGCTATGCAGCAGTATAGGATTAACTGAAAGCAGTAACATGCTACACTACTCTAATGCAAGCAGTATAGAGAAGAATCGGCGATATCTGGTGATCAAGGGGGGGGGGGCTTGCCTGGTTGCTCAAACAAGAAGGAGGGGTCGTCGGTGACGTAGTCGACCACAGGGGCCTCAGCATCGTCACGGGGTCTACCGAAGAGAAGTGGGGGGGGGGAACAGTAAATACATAGCAAGCAAGTGCATAACATGACAATAGGCAGAGCTAAACGTGTTCTAACGCGATATGAGGTGATACTGGTGAAGGGGGGAAACATTCAGGAAAATATCCCCGGTGTTTCGCGTTTTCGGACAGATGAATCGGAGGGGGAAAGTTGCATGTTTTCTATGCTAGGGATGTGTGGCGGATGAACGGGCTGCGTATCCGGATTTGTCTCGTTGTTCTGAGCAACTTTCATGTACAAAGTTTTTCCATCCGAGCTACGGTTTATTTTATATTAATTTTAAAAGATTTAAATCAATTTTAGGATTTATTTATATTCCCAATTTAAATAAGTAATTACTTTTTTCACATAGTGCAGTGCCAGCCAAAGTGTATTACATGTGGGGTCAGGTCAAAGTCAATAGTCCAAACAGCAGTTGACTAGGTCAACGTTGACTAGTCAAACTAGCTGGTGGGACCCAGCTGTCATAGAGACATTGAAAATTAACATTTTAATTAATTTAACAGATTAGGTGGGGCCACATGTCATTGACTTCGATATTCTTAAACAGGCTTTTAAATGAAAAGGGGCCACATGTCATTTTCAGTTATTCAACTAAACAGTTTTATTTGGTTCTAAGTATGTGGTTAGGGGAATGGTTAAAACGGGCGGGCCCACACGTTAGTGGGTCAACTCACTGTTAGAACGTGTGTGTGTGTGTGCGCGCGCGCGTGTGCCTGCCGATGAGTTACAGAGGACGTGGCGCACGCGTAGCCGGTGGCTCCAGCGACCAAAAGGGGCAACCCCGGGTGCCAAACGGATAAGCGCGAGGCGCCACGTCGAGACGTGCCTTCGTCTGGAGCTAGGAGCGGCTGGAACAGCGCCGAGGGCGATGGACGGCGGTGACTACGACGGAGCTAGCGGCAAACGGTGCTGGAGGGCACAGGGAGGAGGGGGAAAAGTCACGGAGGGCCGGAGGCTCACAACGGAAGCGGCAGGATGCGTGATGGAGCCGGAGGAGGTCGGTGTCGAATGGATCGATGACGAGGTTAGCGGCGGCGTCCGACGGTGTCGGAGAAGAGGGCGCCGGTCGACGAGGGGACTCCGGCGAGGGGAGCAAGGCGAGGGAGTCCGGATCCGCGACATGGCCCCCGGGATCCGTCCCTCTCCGACGAGGAGGCGGCTTGGCGGCGGTTCCCCGGGCGCGGGTGTGGTCGGGCGGTCGTGTACGGCGAGGCGCCGGCGGGGGAGGCCTCTGGCGCGGGAGTGGCAGCGGAGGTGGGTGCAAGGGAGGGTGAGGCGAGCTTGGGGTGGTCCGGCAAGGCAGATAGTCGACAGGGGCGAGCTAGCGGCGACGGGGTCGAGGCGGAGGCGCTCCGGGCGGGCGACGGGCGGGGTCAGGGGCGTCGGTTGCCCCCGATCCAGATCCACTCGGGGCGGGGTGGGGAGACGAGGTGGATCGAGCGAGGAGTAGGGGTTACGGGCGACGTGGGTTAGGGTTTGGAGGGGTTATGGGGGCGCCGGCTGGGCCAGCCTGGCTACCCTAGTGGCCAGCTGGGCCGAGGCCCAGCGGGGGGGGGGCTTTTCCTTTCTTTCTTTTTGTTCTGTTTTCTTTTCTTCTTTTTATTTTTATTTTTCTGTTATGTTTTATTTTAGATACACATTATTTTTAGTTTAAAAAAATGATAACAACTCTTAAATTAATGTTTGGGAACCACCCACTGCCATAAATGTTTTACCCCGAAATAAATTAGTTTAGAATTTTATTAATTGAAAAAGGTATTCACTTAATTGTTTTTGTTGTTGTTTTAATCACTTTAGAGTAATTAATTATTTTATAAAAATGGTATTTCTCCACCAATACTATCCATGATTTATTTGTCACAATAAGAACATTTTAGTTTTGGGAATTGAAAACTTTTATTGCTTGACTTTAATTCGAATTTGAATTTGGATCGGTTCTGATCTAACACGAGATTAGCAACAGTTATCGTGGTGATGTGGCATCATAACAGAGGGTTACTATAGCTTGATTACCCGGGCGTCACACCCTGATACGTCTCCATCGTATCTGTAATTTTTGATTGTTCCATGCCAATAATATGCAACTTTCATATACCTTTTGGAAACTTTTTATACTATTTTTGGGACTAACATATTGATCCAGTGCCCAGTGCCAGTTCCTGTTTGTTGCATGTTTTTTGTTTCGCAGAAAACCCATACCAAACGGAGTCCAAACGCAATAAAAACTGACGGAGAATTATTTTGGAATATTTATGATTTTTGGGAAGTAAAATCAACGCGAGACGGTGTCTGAGGGGGGCACGAGGTAGGGGGGCGCGCCCCAGGGTATCAGGTGCGCCCCTGACCCTCGTGACCACCCCGTATGGCGGTTGGTGCCCTTCTTTCGCCGCAAGAAAGCTAATTTCCGGATAGAGATCGTGTCAAAATTTCAGCCCAATCGGAGTTACGGATCTCCAGGAATATAAGAAACGGTGAAAGGGAAGAATCTGGGAACGCAGAAACAGAGAGAGACAGAGAGACAGATCCAATCTCGGAGGGGCTCTCGCCCCTCCTATGCCATGGAGGCCAAGGACCAGAGGGGAAACCCTTCTCCCATCTAGGGAGGAGGTCAAGGAAGAAGAGGAAGAAGGGGGCCCCTCTCCCCCTCTCCTCCGGTGGCGCCGGAATGCCGTCGTGGCCATCATCATCATCACCGCGATCTACACCAACACCTCCGCCATCTTCACCAACATCTCCATCACCTTCCCCCCTCTATCTACAGCGGTCCACTCTCCCGCAACCCGATGTACCCTCTACTTGAACATGGTGTTTTATGCTTCATATTATTATCCAATGATGTGTTGCCATCCTATGATGTCTGAGTAGATTTTCGTTGTCCTATCGGTGGTTGATGAATTGCTATGATTGATTTAATTTGCTTGCGGTTATGTTGCTGTCCTTTGGTGCCCATCATATGATTGCGCGCGTGGATCACACCCTAGGGTTAGTTTGTATGTTGATAGGACTATGTATTGGAGGGCAAGAGTGACAGAAGCTTCAACCTAGCATAGAAATTGATGCATACGGGATTGAAGGGGGACCAATATATCTTAATGCTATGGTTGGGTTTTACCTTAATGAACATTAGTAGTTGCGGATGCTTGCTAATAGTTCCAATCATAAGTGCATAGAATTCCAAGTCAGGGATGACATGCTAGCAGTGGCCTCTCCCACATAATACTTGCTATCGGTCTAGTAAAGTAGTCAATTGATTAGGGGCAATTTCGCAACTCCTACCACCACTTTTCCACACTCGTTATATTTACTTTAGTTGCTTCTTTACCTTAATAGCCCCTAGTTTTATTTTCATGCTCTTTACTTTCTTGCAAACCTATCCAACAACACCTACAAAGTACTTCTAGTTTCATACTTGTTCTAGGTAAAGCGAACGTCAATCGTGCGTAGAGTTGTATCGGTGGTCGATAGAACTTGAGGGAGTATTTGTTCTACCTTTAGCTCCTCGTTGGGTTCGACACTCTTACTTATCGAAAACTGTTGCGATCCCCTATACTTGTGGGTTATCAGACCCACTTCAGAATCCTCTAAAACCCAGTTCTTCACTGCATCAACCACCCATCTGCTCTTAGCTGACCTTAATATTTGCCTCCTGTTGACACTTGGACATGTATGAGCAGTTTTGTTCACCTTAACCTGCATACATGAAAATCCAGACACATGTCAGAACCAGATGTGTTTCAAACAAACAAAATGTGACTTACTATACATGCCCTGTTAGTAGCTAGAGTTGATACCTGAAACAGTGTGCTATGTCTCATTAAGGAGGCATGCATCCTCCATTGACACCTCTTATAAGCACAATGTACTGTCAACCTAGTACTGTCACTCTTGTCTATCACATATTCACTTTGATTTTTTATTGAGAAAGTTGCAAGAGCATTCCTACAGTCTAAAGCATTGGAAAAAATAGTTCCCTCTTTTAAACAAGGATCATCTCTATTGTATTGCACATCTAGTCTTTCCTCATCAGATGTCTCAGAATATCCCATGTCCATGTCCTCCTCCTTCTCATCTTCACCTGCCTTAGGAAACATACCTTCTCGTGGTGGAACATAATCATCATCCCTCTCATCTTTCTCCTTGCCCTTCTTCCTTGTAACAAACTATGGAAATAGCCTTTCATCCTCATCATTAGTAGGCCAATCATTAGGTATTCCCTCTTCAATGTAGGGATCAGTGGAATCTCTGATAATAGTGGGACCTGCATGCCTAGGAACTTCTTAAGTAGGTGTTTCTAGTACCTACATTGAGCTATGTCCTACTTCTCTAACTCTGCTCTGAGTAATTGTTTTCTGCCCCTGGATTGGCTGCTCCCTCCTCTACCTCTAGAACTAGACTGTGATCTTGTTGCTCTGCTCTCTGGTTGTCCTCTTTTCCTTTGTATGACACTGATTTCAGGTTTGGCAAGGAAAGAATCATGTATTTTAAACATGATCCCCAGCTCATCATCACATTGGACAGGGACCCAAGATGATTTATCAATGTCACAGTACCTGAATTCCACTACATCATGTAGTCCCCATGGATATTTAGTGCATATGGCAGATCTAAACTGGTTAAATGTCCATCCACTGTCAATAACAAAAGGAAATGAGAAGCCTGTATTGGCTGCTTTTGTTCCAACAGGACCTAGAAGTGTGGTTTCCATTCTACATTCCATCCCAATTGCTCTATCGGGATCAATCCTATGATAACCATGGAAAACACAAAGAGGACCGAACGCCATGAGCAGTACGAACTAGGTCAACAGATTAAACTACAAGGACAAATCCAACTATGAACGCCATGAGGATGCAGCTGATTTGAAATGAAAAACTTACCCTGCCGAAGAATCGTCCCCCGAAGATTTCTTCTCTTGTTGCGGTGTGCTCCATGGTTGGCCGCCGCCACCAAGACCACTATTGTCGTCCATCTCCTGGCCCCGATGTGTCCTTCCAGCTGCAACAGAGTGCACCATGAATCAGATCCGAAGCTCCACCGCGGCCGTCATCAATCGATCCAACCTTGCTTGATTGGGATCGATCGAGCTAGGGTTAGGGTTATGGGGCGAGGCGATTTGTGGCAGATTGGGAGCGTGCGGCTCAGGGAGGGAGTGAGAGTGAGAGAGAGAGTGAGTCGGTAAATGGGGCCCACATGTAAGGACGGAGGGGGGAAAATGTCAAAGAAACGACCAGTTAGAGGCGAAGCAGCCTTGACTGGACGGAAACGGCATGGAAGGGCATTTCTGTAAGTGCACATGATGGCACAAGGGAAAATTTGAGCAGGCTTCGAAATTAGGGGCAAATATGAGTAGTGGGTTCCACTTAGGGGCTCAGATGTAAAAGACCCTTTCTGTTTACACCAATGGCAATCATGTGTTTGTCCATGCTTTGCTTGTGGTATAGCCTTCATCCTATCAAATCTGACAGGTTCAGATCCGAGTGTATCATGTTTTACAAGAATTCATAATTTGTATGAAATTGGCTTTGTATATATTGAATCATTGGCATGACCTTTGATTCCTTAGACTGAGCTATGGAACGATACCAAGTTCATAAACGAACTATTGATTCATCACCCTCCAAAGTTGCTTCTAAAGCGACAACATACTCAGTCTATCGTTATAGAATTCACCACAATAATTTTCTTGGACCAGTTTACTGTGCCACCAATTATTGTATGACACAAATCACTTGATTGAAATCAAAAATCGCTTGGAGCACCGATGAAGATTTTATCAATGTAACTACTTACAATGAGATTGTATTGATGTAACTGCTTACAACAATCTCTTCATTTTGTTTGTATGTGAGAAACATGTCGTATTTCTTATATTAGTCCTTAACAACATTCCTAATGTTGTTATATGAGCAACAATTTGATCAATCTGGTAAGTTACTCACAACTTACTTGGAGAACTCGGCATATCTGGTTCTTGACATGCCATGGGATATATGATTAACACAAGTGTGAGTAAAATCTCAATTATGTATTTCGCTCATCAATATATCGGGATACCGATTCTTACTTAAAACTCCTTCCATGTGACTTCGACAAAAAAATTCTTCTTGATGTTTTTCATACTAAACTGCTTAAGTATCTTATCAATATGTATTTTGGCTAAGCCCGATTAGGCACTACCATCTCCATAGATTATAATGCCTAATACCCAGGCTATACTGATTAAGTACATCACTGAAAACTATTTCAATACTACTAGGAAAGCCATATAGGTGAACTCAAATTAGTGGCGGGCAGGGCCGGGTACCCGCCACTGCTACATTTCCAAAATAGTAGTGGCGGGTAATTAGATGTACCCGCCACAATTAGGGACAATCCAATGACGGGCGCCATCTAGTACCCGTCACATGTAGCCTCTTCCAAATTAGCCCGCTGGGATGGAAAGAGTAGTGGCAGACAGTAGCTGGCGTCCGCCACCGGCTGTCATAAACCAGTGGTGGGCGGTGCATCGCAGCTGCCACAACTACATTTTGGCAAGCCGTGCCAAAAAAAGTCATAGTTTTGTAAAAGTTTCCAGTGGCGGGTCACCGTGGACGCCCGCGCTAGTGTAGAAAAGCCCGCTATGGCATGGAAAAAACTGCCTTGCTGGCGTGGACACCTGACGCCAGCAATATGACATCATTGTAAAAAAATAGTGGTGGCATTGGAGCCCACGTTACCAGTATTTCACATACTTATAGCGTGTCACGTGTGCAATGCTGGAAAATTGATTTTTCGCTAATAAAAAATGCATTCAAACCATCAACTAATTTAAAATGTAATGTTGCATCAACTAGTTCAACTCCGCAAAACTACATATAGGTACTCCTCAACTTAACTAGTTCAACTCCATAAAACTACATAGGTACACATGTACTAGCTAGTTCAACTTCACAAAAGTTACCAGTTAAAAGAACTAAATGATTATTCAACTTCACAAACTACATCATCGTTCCATAGTGAGCCTGGTAGTTGGTCGATCATATTTCTTGATCTAAGATTAACTTCAATTGACGATTCTTGTGTCTACCATTCTCCCTATCTTTTTTGAAATGAGCTACCTCCATCTTCAACTCATTCCTCTCGGCCCTTAGGATTTTTCTTTCGTTCTTCAGCTTACCCCTCTACTCGATCAGCTAATCTCTCTCGTCGCTTATGCTATGAGTCTTCCTTAGGACATTAGCCCTCTCCTTCAGCAGTTGACCCCTTTCCGCCTTCAGCAAGGCATTCATGTCCTACAGGGCCCTGATGGTATATTGGTGGGACTCCAAGAGCTTGCGGTTAAGCATATCCACATCCTATACCTCCTCTTGGTTGCCTCCAGCATTGGCCATGACAAGTCGGCGCCAACTACAAAATAATGACAAGTCTCAGCGCCAACTACAAAACACATATGACAATTGAACTATATGTATGAATTTTAGTACCTATTCATGTCATTTAGCATGCATTTGACAATTGAACTATATATGACAACAATATGCATAGCTTTGACAACAATTGAACTATATATATGAAGTTTAGTACCTATTCATGTCATTTCTTCCTCCCATAGCCCCTAAATAAATACTAGGAGCCTCTCAATAAATATTATAGCCCTCTATTATTTATATTAGGTCCTCGAAAATATTTTTTCTGCCTATATATCATTACCCATTAATCGCCAAAACACTTCCGGTAACTGCGAAACGCTTCCAATTTCTCTCGAAACTATTTCTATTATTCCCGAAACTATTCTAAGAATATTTTCTCATATTGCTCACCACTAATACTCAGCAGATCGAAATTCCCTGAAGCGTGTGACCCTATAGGTTCGGTAGAATATAGACACAAACAAAACTTCCTTTCATTCCATGATCAACATCGGAACCATGTACATCATGTTGACCCCTATACCCACAAGAATGATATTGGAGTTAACCTTTGGTTATCATATGTTATTCCCTTTGCTCCACGATATGTTACAAAACCCGAGGTGAGATATATCGGCATCCTCTTGAGTAATTCTCATGCTCATTATACCGATCTCCTCATTGTCGGTTTTGGTCTTTTTTCTCGTTGACATGTTCTGGCATCCCTATGACCTAGTCACATGTGTCTGGCCAGAAGATGATGGATGTTGTCACACCGAGAGTGCCCTAAGAATATCTCTCCATTGTCGGAGGATCAAATCCCGTTCTTGAGCTATCTAGCCCCTTGGCACACTTTCCGATGAACCTGGAAGTTGTCGTTATGATCACCGTGTTACCAATGACGTTTGAGAAACCCCAAAGTTTATGGTCTGGTATGAAGTGACTACAATACTCTCATGGTCTAAGTAACTAAAGCCTACATTAACTCTCTGTGTTATAACTCATAGACTTGTGATGATAACATCTTAAAGTATAACAAACAAGTTGGCTCTAGGGCTACACATAACTCATAGTCTTGGTCTACCTGGCTATTCTACAGTTAAGTTTTGTGGCAGGAAGGTTAGACTGGGTCTTGCGGGTAAAGTACACAAACGTCTTGAGAGTGTAAAAACTGATTATGATTAGCCACGCCCTCGGTTATGAACAACTTTGAGTAACTTAGCCAGGAGTTGTCTCGAAGATCTCATCACCATTTCTCTAAGTAAAACTTGTTGGGTTGAACATGGGGATAGGCCTCTAGTAGGAAGCAACTGATGGTGGGGCCCCTCCACTAGGTTGGAGCCAACAGGTCTGGGGCCCTCCACTGCTACTATGTGATGTGGTATGTCTAGTATATTAGAGTAGGTCCACCTATTACAAAGATGGATAAAACCTATATTGCTTTCTGCAAAGAAAACCAACCAACACTTACCCTAAAAGCACGGTTGGGTTTGTTATACTTATTGGTGAAGCTTGCGAGTACATTCAATGTATTGAACCTTGTGGTTGCAACGTAGCATGTTGCATGACTTATGCATAATGAGCAAGGATTATGAACTAGGCTTACGATTCTATACTCCACTTGTACCTGTGAGTGGATGGACATAACAAGATAATATTGTATTTTGTTGTATTTTGTTGTAAGCTAGCCTTGAGCTAAGCAGATACGTAATGTAATAAAGACTAGATCTGTAATGTAATACTCATGACATGTGGTTATCTTAATATTTGATCGTGTAATGTGTGTGCTAGCAATTGATCTAGCTTGTGACTAGCACAGAAGCGCAAATAGTCTGTTTTCTTATCAGGGACCGGTTCGCTACAAGCAGAGTACCACTGTGTAGCAAATACGGTGGCTGAATGTTGTTGACTCCAGCAGTTACTCGTCAAACTCCATTGCTCCATCAACAAGGTAATTGTTGTCTTCTGTGACAATGTATCTACTGTATACCTCTCCATCAACCTTGCTCATCATCAACGTACACATTGAGTTAGACACTCACTTCGTACGCGAAAAGGTCTTTCTCTTGGACAGTTCCGTGTCGCTCACGTGCCTACTCCAGGACAGCTTACAGATATCATGACGAAAGGGCTACCGTCGGCAAGCTTCGAAGCATTTCGTTCCAGCCTTGGCATCATCTCTGATGACCTGCGACTGCTTGGGTGGTGTGAGAGAAGATAACGATGGGGCTCCATATTGCATGCGTTTCTCCGTACCAATCCTATATCTTCATTGTTACGTACAATCTTGCATAGATTCTTTAGTTTCTTTATTAAAAACCGTGATTTTTTTTAGGTGTCAAAAACCGTGATTAGATTTAGAGATTAGGTGGGTTGTACAATGGGCTGGGCAATTCCCAAACCTACACAGATGAGCACGTGCAACTAGGAAGGCCCAAGGCCAAGCAACCCAACTAACTCCCACTTGGGGCGGATTGGTTGGTAGCAATGGTAGGTAGACGTGTCGCTCGCTCCCATCTCCTATCCGCGCATTCGTGGCCATCCATCCTCCCGTCCAATGGACCTAACCCCCTCCTCCCAACGGCCAGCTTTCCCTTACTTACCCACCCTTCCCGCCTATATATCCCGTCGCCCACACTCTCATGGCACCACAACACACCACGCCAGTACAAGCGGCGCCTGTCATTTGTCTACCGCCTGCTAGCTGCTTCCCTCTGCGTCCGGCGAACTTAGACGTCACACAGCCGGCCACTGGTGCGACAACTCCTAGCTCGTCGGCCGCTGGTACGTGCGTACGTAGATCCATCGATGGCGGCCACCATGACCGTCGAGGAGGTGAGGAAGGCGCAGCGGGCGGAGGGGCCGGCCACCGTGCTCGCCATCGGCACGGCGACGCCCGCGAACTGCGTGTACCAGGCCGACTACCCGGACTACTACTTCAAGATCACCAAGAGCGACCACATGGCCGACCTCAAGGAGAAGTTCAAGAGGATGTGTAAGTCTATGTTCACCGTCTCTGTGTTCGGGCGTGCATGCACGGCTTGTTTCCCATAACGGCGCTACTATACAGTAATATACATGTGTCTGCATGGATGTCAATATTTTACTCCTTATATTAATTCCCGTAAACTTTTGTTGATAGTTAGAAAATAAGTACTGGGAGGCACATCGATCACTAGCAATAAGCCAAGTACTAGCCATGGATCGGAGTAGCATATATACGTGAAACGACGAACACAATAAGCATGGCCATGAAAACTGGGTAACGGCCGCACACGCCGAACCTGTTGTCCATTTAACTGTTTATTCTATTTTTAGCTGCAAGTTAGGTAAATATGTATACTTTTTTTTTGAAATATGTATACTCCTGCACGTAATTCTTTTTTGATAACCCTGCACGTGGGTAGCACACTCGAGTGTCTCGCCTCCTACTCCCTCCATTCCTAAATATAAATCTTTGTAGAGATTTCATTATGAACCACATAAGGATGTATATAGATGTATTTTAGAGTGTATATTCACTCATTTCGCTCCGTATGTAGTCCATAGAAGAATCTCCACAAAGCCTTATATTTACGAACGGAAGGAGTACATATCAGTAGCATGCATGCATGTTTAAAGGTCAACACTCATCAGTGTTACAGTGGATCGGTTAACCTATGAACGGGTTGATTACAGAACGTGTTTATATGTGGACTAATTTCCTTAGATGCACCAAAATTAATTACCGGTTGGTCGAACAATATGTTCCCATATCTCATGTATTTAATTTTTTCAGTTGAAGCATTTAAATAGAAAACAAAACTGATTTTCAGAAGAAAACAACGACAGCGGTTTTTTTTTTGCAGGGTAAAGGGAGTTTTATTCCATCTAGTGACAAGATTGCACTCCTAATTAATACAAGATCGTGAGTTGACAATGATTTGCAAAATATCTAATAGTAGTATTGCGTTGATTTCCTGAAAAGAATATCAGTTTTACAAAAAATAGACATGTTTGCATGAACCGCCAAAAAACTAATAATTTCTAAAGACAAGCAATTAATCCAGAATGTCACTACCGGACGCGATTATGACTTGACACTGTACCTAGAACTTTTCTTTTGAGTGCACTCTGTACCTAGAACTAGTGGGCCACTCGACAAAGAAAGTACCAGCAAGTACTGGAAACATGAGCGAATCCTTGAGTTGACTTGAGAGCTAATCTCTACATTAGTTTCTTCAAATAGAAATTAACCTCCTACATTAAAGAGAGAGAGAAACCCAAATGTAGACATCGCTTGCACACCTAATTAACCCATGAATACTTGTCTCCTGTCTGGTTTGCCTTTTCTTGGTCTGGACACGCGAGCGAGCTAACTCTGCCTGCCTGCGGGCCTTGATTCGATTTGCAGGTGACAAGTCGCAGATCAGGAAGAGATATATGCACCTAACGGAGGAGATCCTTCAGGAGAACCCCAACATGTGCGCCTACATGGCGCCCTCCCTGGACGCGCGCCAGGACATCGTCGTCGTCGAGGTCCCCAAGCTCGGCAAGGCGGCCGCGCAGAAGGCCATCAAGGAGTGGGGCCAGCCGCGCTCCAAGATCACCCACCTCGTCTTCTGCACCACCTCCGGCGTCGACATGCCCGGCGCCGACTACCAGCTCACCAAGATGCTCGGCCTCCGCCCCTCCGTCAAGCGCCTCATGATGTACCAGCAGGGCTGCTTCGCCGGCGGCACCGTGCTCCGCCTCGCCAAGGACCTCGCCGAGAACAACCGCGGCGCGCGCGTGCTCGTCGTCTGCTCCGAGATCACCGCCGTCACCTTCCGCGGCCCGCACGAGTCCCACCTCGACTCCCTCGTCGGCCAGGCGCTCTTCGGCGATGGTGCGGCCGCGGTGATCATCGGCGCCGACCCCGACGTGTCCGTGGAGCGTCCCCTGTTCCAGCTCGTGTCCGCGAGCCAGACCATCCTGCCGGACTCGGAGGGCGCCATCGACGGCCACCTCCGGGAGGTCGGCCTCACCTTCCACCTGCTCAAGGACGTGCCCGGGCTCATCTCCAAGAACATCGAGCGTGCCCTAGAGGAGGCCTTCAAGCCACTCGGCATCGACGACTGGAACTCCGTCTTCTGGATAGCGCACCCAGGCGGCCCGGCGATCCTTGACATGGTGGAGGCCAAGGTAAACCTCAACAAGGAGCGGATGCGCGCGACCAGGCATGTCCTCTCCGAATACGGCAACATGTCCAGTGCCTGCGTCCTCTTCATCATGGATGAGATGCGCAAGCGCTCCGCCGAGGATGGTCACGCCACAACCGGCGAGGGAATGGACTGGGGCGTCCTCTTCGGCTTCGGCCCCGGCCTCACGGTGGAGACCGTCGTCCTCCACAGCGTCCCCATCACCGCCGGGGCAACCGCATGATCATCGCTCCTTATCCATTTATCTTCCTCATGCATGGAAAAACCTACGTACTACGTACAGCAGCTTCTACACTGCCGATCGAGTTTGTACCATATATATTCTACCGTACGTGCGTGGTTTGTATGTGTTGGTAGAAGATGCATTCTCCTGTTAGTCTGTGTCGCGCACGCCGTTGCATACTTTCTAGTAGTAACACAACCGAGCTTTTACAGGTTTATTATAAGCAAAGTGTGGTCATAATGTGGAGTGTGAGGTGTATTACCTGTGTACGAAAAGATTGGCTGTTCAATTTGAACCTTATGTGGTTGGAAAGCAAATGGTGATTCTTTCAAAGCTTTATTGAAATACATATTCTCCTCTTTCCTACTTTTTGTTTATGAATATAATGATTTATTTAATTCATAAATGCAGTGTCAAAAGCGTTCTTATATTATGGGACGGAGGGAGTACAGACCATAATGAACACACTCGTCCGGCCTCTAAAAGTACCCAGCCTCACTATAGGAATCATATAGTCCGACACATATTACTCAGCAAGCACATATAGCATGACAACCTCATAGGTCCATATATAGAAGCAACAAGTCACATATATAAGTATATAACACTCTCCAACAAGCATACATATAGCATGACAACCTCATATAGGTCCATAGCATAATAAGAATACAAGCAACATAGATACTCCAAGAACAAGTTTAAAACCAACAAGCAGCATAGACACTCCAAGAAATGCAATGAGCTTCACCGTCGACAGCATCCGCAATGAAAGCTACAAGTTCAGAAGCACATGCATGAGTTTGCAAGTTCAAATGTCAAACAAGCTACTAGGGGTAAGTTTCAAGCTCTTTATCAAAAGATGTGCACACCTAAGTTAGAATGTGTTGCTTATGGCATTTGTGAGAATATATTAGTGGTGTGGAAGTTGTGTCTATGGACACAAAATCATATAATTTATGAGAAAGCGATGATGACATCAATGGTGGTTGCTTATCTCATCGAAAGAGGTGACTTTTCATTGCAATCAAATGCAAGCAATCATATCAAAAACTAGCCTGGCATGGAGTCATTATTGCCTGGAGATCAAAGGGGCATGAGTTGTAGGCGTCACTGGCTTCCTTGCGCAGGGCCATATGCACCTCCTTGCATATTATATTGTTCGATCCAACACTCGGATTGAGATGTAAACATGAGACGGTAAGATGTATTAGGTAAGGATGAAAATGGTGATTGAAAAGTATCGGAAGAGAACTCACAAAGTTGAAGTTAGGAAGAGGAGGAAGGATCTTGCAGATCTCCGCCTTGCATAGCCCCTATACTCAACATACCTTTGTTGTGCATGTATGGTTACATGTTCTAAGCTGATTGATGGATGGAATCATAGTATACTATGGTAAAGAACTTGCCATGAAAAGGAGTGTAAACCTTCCATTGTAGGCTACATGTTGTAGTGCCAATATCTCCTACATCTGCTGGATTTGGGGTGACCTTCCTCCGTCTTTCTTTGGGCCTCTTCCGCCTATCTCTCGGGCTCCTCCAATAGTCCCGCTTCTTCATCCACGCGAGCCTACATTATGTCCTCGCAGGGTCATCACCGTTGCAATGCAATCATGTAATTATGTGTAAGATCAATGAAGAAGAACATAACTGCATTGAGTTAAGCAACTGCCGCCAGCTCCAACAAAAAAATTGACTTTTGATCATCGTCAGATGGTCCATAAACCATGGTCATCCAAAATGATTTTCTACTACTAATGATCTCTACTTGAACCGTGATAGATAAACTAGCTATGGCGCGAGAAACTATGTTCACCATCCTTCAACAAAACAGAGAGACCATCCGCCACAAATAAAAACAGGAACGGTGAAAGTGGATCACTTTGCCGAAGCTCGCGCGATGGTGCAAACGAATCCAACAGGGTTCCATTAAATTTGACCGTGTATAGTGAATCATATGGTGTTACTCCCTCTCAATATTTGTTGTGATAGATTGAGTCTTGCTCTTTGAGGTTTCACCAGACTGAATATTTTGGATTTGATATCACTTGGTGTATGTCCTACATGTGGATACCCATGGTGATAATGGGGTATTCTATTGAGTAACTTGATATATGTTTTGGTAATCAACTTGTGGATTCCCATGGTGCAATTGAGGTAATCTATTTTTAATATTAATTGGCAGAATTTTGTTCGATTTTATTAACACTTTTTAGTATGTGAACTTTTAATTGTCATTCCTGTTTTTTATGTTGATAACTGGAACATGGTAACTTACAAGCACCCGGCTAGCCCTCTGTCCTCCGCCTAGCGCGGCCGTCCGCCCGACCGGGCACAAAGAACACATCATTCTTTTTCCATCCCCACAAATAACATAATCTTGTAGGAAAGACACTAAGATTTTACAGCCAACACCCTAAAGTTTTTGTTTTCTTACAAACAATACCAAAATTTTGACAAGTCGTGGCAATTTTGGCCGGAAATTTTGGCAGCATAACACATGGGAAGAAATGCATGATCACCAACAATACAGCCGTTGGATGGCCAGGCCCTATGTTTTTTGTTTCACACGTAAGAGGAACAATGCATGCCATTACTAAAACTCCATCACTGGCTCTGTATTTTATAAGACAACCCTACTGCTCCTCGTGATGCCTGTCTTGACCCTGAAAATCTTTCTTTTCATTCCACGCTGAAAATTGACATAGCCACCTGAACTCAGCGCAGGATCATCTTCTCTTGCCTTATAACTAGCATGCTCTCCATCTCAACAAAAAAAAACAGAACAAAAATCTGCCAGCGCACATTGAAAAGTTGGTTTATACATAGTATCAAAACAGACTAGAAATAACTACGGATTAATTTTGAATGACACAAAGTAAAAAAACAAGAAATGATGCAGATTGTTCTTGTTATTCCACACAAGCAATGCCCAATACTAACCAAGCTAGAAACATGCTTGATGTGTCCAGTATTAAACCCGCAACAATGGAATAAGTGACCATGTACTACAGCACAAGTTCATATACATATGTTTTTACAGTAAATCATGATAGTATTATTAGTATTCATCTTGATGTTATCTTGTGTAGGAGTCCTAATGTTTATATTTCCTATGCATATATTTAAGCATGGTGTTCCTTGCCTCTCACATTCTAGTAGGAGGTGTGTAAGTGTGTGAGTCATGCATGGCCAGAAGGTGTAGTTTCCTCTAGAAGCATGTGCATTATGGGGTGCCAACTTGCCATGTGAAGACAATGAGGGGTGCAAGTTGTTCAAAACAGGCAAGGGTTTTGGGGGAACGCAGTATTTCAAAAAAATTCCTACGATCACGCAAGATCTATCTAGGAGATGCATAGCAACGAGAGGGGGATAGTATGTCTACGTACCCTGGGAGAGTATCTCTACGTACCGAAAGTGGAAGCGTTATGAAACGCGGTTGATGTAGTCGAACGTATTCACGATCCAACCGATCAAGTACCGAACGCACGACACCTCCGCGATCTGCACACGTTCAGCTCGGTGACGTCCCTCGTACTCTTGATCCAGCTGAGGCCAAGGGAGAGTTTCGTCAGCACGACGGCGTGGTGACGGTGATGATGAAGTTACCGACCCAGGGCTTCGTCTAAGCACTACAACGATATTACCGAGGTGGAAATCTATGGAGGGGGGCACCGCACATAGTTAAGATCAACTTTGATATGTTCTAGGGTGCCCCCTCCCCACGTATATAAAGGAGGGAGGGGAGGCCGGCCGGCCCTCATAGGCACGCCAAGGGGGGAGGAATCCTCCTCCTAGTAGGAGTAGGACTCCCCCCTTTCCTAGTCCTACTAGGAGAAGAAGGAAAGAGGGGGGAAGAGAAGGAAGGAGGGGGCGCCGCCCCTCCCCCTAGTCCAATTCGGACTAGGCCCAGGGGGCGCGCCAGCCCTTGGCAGCCCCTCTCTCTCCCCTAGGCCCAATAAGGCCCATTACTTCTCCAGTGGTTCCGATAACCCTTCCGGCACTCCGATATATACCCAGTGACCCCCGAAACTCATCCGGTGTCCGAATATAGTCATCCAATATATCAATATTTATGTCTCAGACATTTCAAGACTCCTCATCATGTCCATGATCACATCCGGGACTCCAAACAACCTTAGGTACATCAAAACACATAAACTCATAATATCGATCATCATCGAACGTTAAGCGTGCGGACCCTACGGGTTCGAGAACTATGTAGACATGACTGAGACTCATCTCCGGTCAATAAACAACAGCGGAACCTGGATGCTCATATTGGCTCCCGCATATTCTACGAAGATCTTTATCGGTCAAACCGCATAACAACATACGTTGTTCCCTTTGTCCTCGGTATGTTACTTGCCCGAGATTCGATCGTCGGTATCTCAATACCTAGTTCAATCTCGTTACCGGCAAGTCTCTTTACTCGTTCCATAATGCATCATCCCGCAATAACTCATTAGTCACATTGCTTGCCAGGCTTATTGTGATGTGCATTACCGAGAGGGCCCAGAGATACCTCTCCGATACACGGAGTGACAAATCCTAATCTTGATCTATGCCAAATCAATAAACACCATCGGAGACACCTGTAGAGCATCTTTATAGTCACCCAGTTACGTTGTGATGTTTGATAGCACACTAAGTGTTCCTCCGGTATTCGGGAGTTGCATAATCTCATAGTCATAGGAACAGTAATAAGTTATGGAGAAAGCAATAGCAATAAACTAAACGATCATAGTGCTAAGTTAACGGATGGGTCAAGTCAATCACATCATTCTCTAATGATGTGATCCCGTTCATCAAATGACAACTCATGTCTATGGTTAGGAAACTTAACCATCTTTGATTAACGAGCTAGTCAAGTAGAGGCATACTAGTGACACTCTGTTGGTCTATGTATTCACACATGTACTAAGTTTCTGGTTAATACAATTCTAGCATGAATAATAAACATTTATCATGATATAAGAAAATATAAATAACAACTTTATTATTGCCTCTAGGGCATATTTACTTCAAGGGTTGCATGAGCTACTAGACATTGAGATCAGCAATGATGGGGAGTTATTCGGTAAAGATAATATTTGTGCATGTAGTGCAAAGGAATTAGTAGGTCTTAGAGTTAGTTGAGCATGCAACGTTACCTAGATGTGCATATCATTGTGAGAAACAACAAGAGATGTTAAAGATTCTAAAAGGAAGAAAGCAGTCATGCGATTAAGCTGCAACAAGTAGTCGTTGATTAGGAGCATGCAACATTTTCTACTTATTCATTGATGCTTGTTTCTCAGGACCAGAGTCATTGGTTAGGATTTCTCTGGTCAAGAATGACGTGGTGTTGGAACTTAGTTTGTTAGAATGTCTCCCGAACAGGTGCGGTTCTTCCTCCTTTCACTTGTTGATCCTTGCACCTGTTTAACTGCATGTGCATGTGCATTGTGCTCTACATCTTTAGTTTTTATTCCAGTCAGGTTTCCCTTATTCTGTTGTCAGTCGTGCTCTATTTTTTAGTTTTCATAGTCATGTGTGCAATAGGAATACCCCACTAAGCAAAACATTCCCGATTACATGATCATGGAGCAACAAAATGTATTTTATTTCTAGCAGTTTTCAGAATAGATGGATCTGTCTGATTCATAGCAACAGAAATACAGAATAACACTTTCAGAATAACACTTACATAAAGTTAAGGCTATATGTCATCGCATAACTTCATTATTGTTGTGTGTGATTCTTTTCATGACTGGAACACAGATGTGAACCCAACACGTATGAGTTTCTAGATCTCAGAAGCAAGAAAGTAAAAAAAATGCTTGTGTATGTTGACGTGAAACATTTTTTCTATGTTAACTGGAAAGAAAAGGCCCCATGTTGCTCCCAATGCAAGAGCAATTTCTTAGAAAAGAAGATATGATTATGTGACATGCCACCTCCAAATAGAACAATCACCAGCAAGAATAGATGCTCGGAACATGGGGAAAATAAATTAAATTTGACTTGATGTTTGGAGCACACAGATTCTCCAAACTGACAGATCCCTAAATGGAAATTAAAACTACAATGGACATACCTCGGATGCTCTGAAGCTACAATACCTCCTGATACGTCTCCAACGTATCTATAATTTTTGATTGCTCCATGCTATATTATCTACTGTTTTGGACATTATTGGGCTTTATTATCCACTTTTATATTATTTTTGGGACTAACCTATTAACCGGAGGCCCTGCCCAGAATTGCTGTTTTTTGCCTGTTTTAGGGTTTTGAAGAAAAGGAATATCAAACGGAGTCCAAACGGAATGAAACCTTCGGGAACGTGATTTTTAGGATGATTATGATCCGGGAGACTTGGACCCTACGTCAAGAAAAGAAACAAGAGGCCACGAGGTAGGGGGGCGCGCCCACCCCCACCAGGCGCGCCCTCCACCCTCGTGGGCCCCCTGTTGCTCCACCGACATACTCCTTCCTCCTATATATATCCACGTACCCCCAAACGATCAGATACAGAGACAAAAACCTAATTCCACCGCCGCAACTTTCTGTATCCACGAGATCCCATCTTGGGGCCTGTTCCGGAGCTCCGCCGGAGGGGGCATCGATCACGGAGGGCTTCTACATCAACACCATAGCCTCTTCGATGAAGTGTGAGTAGTTTACTTCAGACCTACGGGTCCATAGTTAGTAGCTAGATGGCTTCTTCTCTCTTTTTGGATCTCAATACAATGTTCTCCCCCTCTCTTGTGGAGAACTATTCGATGTAATCTTCTTTTTTCGGTGTGTTTGTTGAGACCGATGAATTGTGGGTTTATGATCAAGTCTATCTATGAATAATATTTGAATCTTCTCTGAATTCTTTTATGTATGATTGGTTATCTTTGCAAGTCTCTTCGAATTGTCAATTTGGTTTGGCCTACTAGATTGATCTTTCTTGCAATAGGAGAAGTGCTTAGCTTTGGGTTCAATCTTGCGGTGTCCTTTCTCGGTGACAGTAAGGGCAGCAAGGCACGTATTGTATTGTTTCCATCAAGGATAACAAGATGGGGTTTTCTTCATATTGCATGAGTCTATCCCTCTACATCATGTCATCTTGCTTAAGGCGTTGCTCTGTGTTTAACTTAATACTCTAGATGCATGCTGGATAGCGGTCGATGAGTGGAGTAATAGTAGTAGATGCACGCAGGAGTCGGTCTACTTGTCTCGGACGTGATGCCTATATACATGATCATACCTAGATATTCTCATAACTATGCTCAATTATGTCAATTGCTCAACAGTAATGTGTTCACCCACCGTAGAATACTTATGCTCTCGAGAGAAGCCACTAGTGAAACCTATGGCCCCCGAGTCTATCTTTATCATATTGATCTCCTACTGTTTAGTTATTTCCTTTGCTATTTACTTTGCCTTTATTTTACTTTGCATCTTTTATCATAAAAATACCAAAAATATTATCTTATCATATCTATCAGATCTCACTCTCGTAAGTGGCCCTATAGGGATTGACAACCCCTATTTGCGTTGGTTGCGAGGATTTATTTGTTTTGTACAGGTGCGAGGGACTCGCACGTAGCCTCCTACTGGATTGATACCTTGGTTCTCAAAAACTGAGGGAAATACTTATGCTACTTTGTTGCATCATCCCTTCCTCTTCGGGGAAAACCAACGCAGTGCTCAAGAGGTAGCAAGAAGGATTTCTGGCGCCGTTGTCGGGGAGGTCTATGCAAAAGTCAACATACCAAGTACCCATCACATACCCTTATCTCCCGCATTACATTATTTGCCATTTTCCTCTCGTTTTCCTCTCCCCCCCCCACTTCACCCTTGCCGTTTTATTCGCCCTCTCTCTCTCTATCATCCCTCTCTATTTGCCTCTTTTTGCACGCTTGCTTTTTGTTTGCTTGTGTGTTAGTTTGCTTGCTTGTCACGATGGCTCAAGATAATACTAAATTGTGTGACTTCACCAATACCAACAATAATGATTTTATTAGCACTCCAATTGCTCCTCTTACCAATGCTGAATCTTGTGAAATTAATACTGCTTTGCTGAATCTTGTTATGAAAGATCCGTTTTCCGGCCTTCCTAATAAAGATGCCGCTACCCATATAAATAGCTTCGTTGATTTGTGTGACATGCAAAAGAAGAAAGATGTGGATAATGATATTGTTAAATTGAAGCTATTTCCTTTTTCACTTAGAGATCTTGCTAAAGCTTGGTTTTCGTCTTTGCCTAAAAATAGTATTGATTCATGGAACAAGTGCAAAGATGCTTTTATCTCTAAGTATTTTCCTCCCGCTAAGATCATCTCTCTTAGAAACGATATTATGAATTTTAAGCAACTTGATCATGAACATGTTGCACAAGCTTGGGAGAGAATGAAATTAATGATACATAATTTCCCTACTCATGGTTTAAATTTGTGGATGATTATACAAAAATTTTATGCCGGATTGAATTTTGCTTCTAGAAATCTTTTAGATTCGGCCGCGGTAGGCACTTTTATGGAAATCACTTTAGGAGAAGCTACTAAACTCCTAGATAATATTATGGTTAATTATTCTCAATGGCATACTCAAAGATCTACTAATAAAAAGGTGCATGCGATAGAAGAAATTAATGTTTTGAGTGGAAAGATGGATGAACTTATGAAATTATTTGCTAATAAGAGTGTTTCTTATGATCCTAATGATATGCCCTTGTCTACTTTGATTGAGAATAATAATGAATCTATGGATGTGAATTTTGTTGGTAGGAACAATTTTGGTAACAACGCGTATAGAGGAAATTTCAACTCTAGGCCTTATCCTAGTAATTCTTCTAATAATTATGGTAATTCCTACAAAAATTCTTATGGAAATTATAATAATATGCCCTCTTATTTTGAATCTAATATTAAAGAATTTATTACTTCACAAAAGAATTTTAATGCTATGATTGAAGAAAAATTGCTTAAGATTGATGATTTGGCTAGGAACGTTGATAGAATTGCTCTTGATGTTGATTCTTTGAAACTTAGATCTATTCCACCTAAGCATGATATAATGAGTCTCTCAAATCCATGAGAATTTCCATTTATGAGTGCAAAGAACGAACCGCTAGGATGCGTGCTAAGCAAGATGCCTTTATAAGAGCGTGTTCTTCTAGTTCCTATGAAAATAAAGATGAAGATCTAAAAGTTATTGATGTGTCCCCTATTAAATCTTTGTTTTGCAATATGAATCTTGATAATGATGGGACTGAATATGATCCACCTTTACCTAGAAGGTGTTCCAAGAATTCGGAATTTGTTGATCTTGATGCTAAATTTAATAAAAGTGGGATTGAAGAAATTAAAACCCTAGATGTTGCTAAATCCACTATTATGGATTTAAAGGAATTTAACTATGAAAATTGCTCTTTGATTGATTTTATTTCCTTGTTACAATCCGTGCTAAATTCTCCTCATGCTTATAGTCAAAATAAAGCGTTTACTAAACATATCGTTGATGCCTTGATGCAATCTTATGAAGAAAAACTTGAATTGGAAGTTTCTAGACCTAGAAAACTTTATGATGAGTGGGAACCAACTATTAAAATTTAAATTAAAGATCATGAATGCTATGCTTTATGTGATTTGGGTGCTAGTGTTTCCACGATTCCAAAGACTTTGTGTGATTTGTTAGGTTTCCGTGATTTTGATGATTGCTCTCGAAACTTGCACCTTCCGGATTCCACTATTAAGAAACCTATGGGAAGAATTAATGATGTTCTTATTGTTGCAAATAGGAATTATGTGCCCGTAGATTTTATTGTTCTTGACATAGATTGCAATCCTTCATGTCCTATTATTCTTGGTAGACCTTTCCTTAGAACGATTGGTGCAATTATTGATATGAAGGAAGGAAATATTAGATTCCAATTTCCATTAAGGAAAGGCATGGAACACTTTCCTAGAAATAAAATTAAATTACCTTATGAATCTATTATGAGAGCCACTTATGGATTGCCTACCAAAGATGGCAATACCTAGATCTATTCTTGCTTGTTATGCCTAGCTAGGGGCGTTAAACGATAGCACTTGTTGGGAGGCAACCCAATTTTATTTTTATTCCTTGATTTTTGCTCCTGTTTAGTAATAAATAATTTATCTAGCCTCTGTTTTGGTTGTGTTTTTTGTATTTAATTAGTGTGTGTGCCAAGTAGAACCGTTGGGAAGACTTGGGGAAAGTCTTGTTGAACTTGCTGTAAAAACATAAACTTTAGCGCTCACGAGAACTTCTGTCATTTTTATTTGGAAAGTGATATTTAGTTAATTATTTTTGCATATTATTAATAGATAAATTCCTCACGTCCAGAAATTTATTTTAGAATTTTTGGGGTTCCAGATCTTGCGCTAGCTATAGATTAATACAGACTGTTCTGTTTTTGACAGATTCTGTTTTTCGTGTGTTGTTTGCTTATTTTGATGAATCTATGGCTAGTAAAATAGTTTATAAACCATAGAGAAGTTGGAATACAGTAGGTATAACACCAATATAAATAAATAATGAGTTCATTACAGTACCTTGAAGTGGTCTTTTATTTTCTTTCGCTAACGGAGCTCACGAGATTTTCTACTTTAAGTTTTGTGTTGTGAAGTTTTCAAGTTTTGGGTAAAGATTTGATGGATTATGGAACAAGGAGTGGCAAGAGCCTAAGCTTGGGGATGCCCATGGCACCCCCAAGATAATCTAAGGACACCTAAAAGCCAAAGCTTGGGGATGCCCCGGAAGGCATCCCCTCTTTCGTCTACTTCAATCGGTAACTTTACTTGGAGCTATATTTTTATTTGCCACATGGTATGTGTTTTGCTTGGAGCGTCTTGTATGATTTGATTCTTTGCTTGTTAGTTTACCACAATCATCCTTGCTGTACACACCTTTTGAGAGAGTCATACATGATTTAGAATTTGTTAGAATACTCTATGTGCTTCGCTTATGTCTTTTGAGTTATATAATTTTGCTCTAGTACTTCACTTATATCTTTTAGAGCACGGTGGTGGATTTGTTTTATAGAAACTATTGATCTCTCGTGCTTCACTTAGATTATTTTGAGAGTCTTAATAGCATGGTAATTTTCTTAAAATCCTAATATGCTAGGTATTCAAGAATAAAAAAATTCTCTTATGAGTGTGTTGAATACTATGATAAGTTTGATACTTGATAATTGTTTTGAGATATAAAGATGGTGATATTAAAGTTGTGCTAGTTGAGTAGTTGTGAATTTGAGAAATACTTGTGTTGAAGTTTGTGATTCCCGTAGCATGCACGTATGGTGAACCGTTTTGTGATGAAGTCGGTGCATGATTTATTTTTTGATTGCCTTCCTTATGAGTGGCGGTCGGGGACGAGTGATGGTCTTTTCCTACCAATCTATGCCCCTAGGAGCATGCGCGTAATAATTTGCTTTGATAACTTGTAGATTTTTGCAATAAGTATATGAGTTCTTTATGACTAATGTTGAGTCCATGGATTATACGCACTCTCACCCTTCCACATTTGCTAGCCTCTCTAATACTGCGCACCTTTCGCCGGTATCATACACCCACCATATACCTTCCTCAAAACATCCACCATACCTACCTATTATGGCATTTCCATAGCCATTCCGAGATATATTGCCATGCAACTTTCCACCGTTCCGCTTATTATGACACACTCCATCATTGTCATATTGCTTAGCATGATCATGTAGTTAACATCGTATTTGTGGCAAAGCCACCATTCATAATTCTTTCATACATGTCACTCATGCATCATTGCATATCCCGGTACACTGTCGGAGTCATTCACATAGAGTCATAATTTGTTCTAAGTATCGAGTTGTAATTGTTGAGTTGTAAGAAAATTAATAGTGTGATGATCATCATTATTAGAGCATTGTCCCAGTGAGGAAAGGATGATGGAGACTATGATTCCCCCAGAAGTCGGGGTGAGACTCCAGACAAAAAAGAAAAAAAGGAAAGAAAAGAGGCCATAAAAAAAGAGAAAAGGCCCAAATAAAAAAAGAGAAAAAATGAAAGAAAAAAGAGAGAAGGGATAATGTTACTATCCTTTTACCACACTTGTGTTTCAAAGTAGCACCATGATATTCATAGTAGAGAGTCTCTCATGTTATCACTTTCATATACTAGTGGGAATCTTTCATTATAGAAATTGCCTTGTATATTCCAATGATGGGCTTCCTCAAAATGCCCTAGGTCTTCATGAGCAAGCAAGTTGGATGCACACCCACTTAGTTTCCTTTTTGAGCTTTCATATACTTATAGCTCTAGTACATCCGTTGCATGGCAATCCCTACTCACTCACATTGATATCTATTGATGGGCATCTCCATAGTCCGTTGATACGCCTAGTTGATGTGAGACTATCTTCTCCCTTTTTTCTTCTCCACAACCACCACTCTATTCCGCCTATAGTGCTATATCCATGGCTCACGCTCATGTATTGCGTGAAGATTGAAAAAGTTTTGAGAATGTCAAAAGTATGAAACAATTGCTTGGCTTGTCATCGGGGTTGTGCATGATTTAAATATTTTGTGTGATGAAGATAGAGCATAGCCAGACTATATGATTTTGTAGGGATAACTTTCTTTAGCCATGTTATTTTGAGAAGACATAATTGCTTTTTTAGTATGCTTGAAGTATTATTATTTTTATGTCAATATGAACTTTTGTCTAGAATCTTTCGGATCTGAATATTCATACCACAATTGAGAAGAATTACATTAAAATTATGCTAAGTAGCACTCGGCATCAAAAAATCTGTTTTTATCATTTACCTACTCGAGGACAAGCAGGAATTAAGCTTGGGGATGCTTGATACGTCTCCAACGTATCTATAATTTTTGATTGCTCCATGCTATATTATCTACTGTTTTGGACATTATTGGGCTTTATTATCCATATTTATATTATTTTTAGTACTAACCTATTAACCGGAGGCCCAGCCCAGAATTGCTGCTTTTTGCCTGTTTTAGGGTTTCGACAAAAAGGAATATCAAACGGAGTCCAAACGGAATGAAACCTTCGGGAACGTGATTTTTAGGAAGATTATGATCAGGGAGACTTGGACCCTACGTCAAGAAAAGAAACAGGAGGCCACGAGGAAGGGGGGCGCACCCACCCCCACCAGGCGCGCCCTCCACCCTCGTGGCCCCCTGTTGCTCCACCGACGTACTCCTTCCTCCTATATATATTCACGTATCCCCAAACAATCATATAAGGAGCCAAAAACCTAATTCCACCGCCGCAACTTTCTGTATCCACGAGATCCCATCTTGGGCCCTGTTTCGGAGCTCCTCCGGAGGGGGCATCGATCACGGAGGGCTTCTACATCAACACCATAGCCTCTCCGATGAAGTGTGAGTAGTTTACTTCAGACCTACGGGTCCATAGTTAGTAGCTAGATGGCTTCTTCTCTCTTTTTGGATCTCAATACAACGTTATCCCCCTCTCTTGTGGAGAACTATTCGATGTAATCTTCTTTTTGCGGTGTGTTTGTTGAGACCGATGAATTGTGGGTTTATGATCAAGTCTATCTATGAATAATATTTGAATCTTCTCTGAATTCCTTTATGTATGATTGGTTATCTTTGCAAGTCTCTTTGAATTATCAGTTTGGTTTGGCCTACTAGATTGATCTTTCTTGCAATGGGAGAAGTGCTTAGCTTTGGGTTCAATCTTGCGGTGTCCTTTCTCGGTGACAGTAAGGGCAGCAAGGCACGTATTGTATTGTTGCCATCGAGGATAACAAGATGGGGTTTTCTTCATATTGCATGAGTCTATCCCTCTACATCATGTCATCTTGCTTAAGGTGTTACTCTATTTTTAACTTAATACTCTAGATGCATGCTGGATAGCGGTCGATGAGTGGAGTAAAAGTAGTAGATGCAGAATCGTTTCGATCTACTTGTCACGGACGTGAAGCCTATATACATGATCATACCTAGATATTCTAATAACTATGCTCAATTCTGTCAATTGCTCAATAGTAATTTGTTCACCCACCATAGAATACTAATGCTCTCGAGAGAAGCCACTAGTGAAACCTATGGCCCCCGGGTCTATCTTTATCATATGGATCTCCTACTACTTAGTTATTTCCTTTGCTATTTACTTTGCCTTTATTTTACTTTGCATCTTTTATCATAAAAATACCAAAAATATTATCTTATCGTAAGTGGCCCTATAGGGATTGACAACCCCTATTTGCGTTGGTTGCGAGGATTTATTTGTTTTGTGCAGGTGCAAGGGACTCACGCGTAGCCTCCTACTGGATTGATACCTTGGTTCTCAAAAACTGAGGGAAATACTTACGCTACTTTGCTGCATCATCCCTTCCTCTTCGGGGAAAACCAACGCAGTGCTCAAGAGGTAGCACCTCCTAATGGGACTTCTCACGCTCTGGTAGAGCAGGGATGGTGTAGCCCCAACGTGATCACTACACGCTCGACGACTGCGTCGAACCACTGATTCCGTAATTCAAAGCATTCAAGATTTTCACACTAAATGTATGCATTGATACGTCCATTTTGCATCATGCTTTTATATCATATTTATTGCATTATGGGATGTTATTACACATTATGTCACAATACTTATGCCTATTCTCTCTTATTTTACAAGGTTTACATAAAGAGGGAGAATGCCGGCAGCTGGGATTCTGGCTGGAAAAGGAGCAAATATTAGAGACCTATTCTGCACAGCTCCAAAAGTCCTGAAACTTCACGGAAGATGTTTTCCAAATATATAAAAAATACTGAGAGCAAGAACTTCACCAGGGGGGCCACACCCTGCCCACGAGGGTGGGGGGATGCGCCCTACCCCCCAGGGCGCGCCCCCTACCTCGTGGGTCCCCTGGTGGCCCTCCGGTGGCCATCTTCTGCTATATGGAATCTTTCGATGGGAAAAAATCATAAGCCATCTTCTCGGATGAAACTTCGCCGCCACGAGGCGGAACCTTGGCGGAACCAATCTAGGGTTCTGGCGGGGCTATTCTGCCGGGGAAACTTCCCTCTCGGAGGGGGGAAATCATCGCCATCGTCATCACCAACGCTCCTCTCATCGGGAGAGGGCAATCTCCATCAACAACTTCATCAGCATCATCTCATCTCAAAACCCTAGTTCATCTCTTGTATCCAATTCTTGTCTCCAAGTCCGGGATTGGTGCTAGTAGGTTGCTAGTAGTGTTAATTACTCCTTGTAGTTGATGCTAGTTGGTTTAATTGGTGGAAGATCATATGTTCAGATCCTATATGCACATTAATACCCCTCTGATTATGAACATGTTTATGCTTTGTGAGTAGTTACTTTTGTTCCTGAGGACATGGGAGAAGTCTTGCTATTAGTAGTCATGTGAATTTGGTATTCGTTCGATATTTTTGATGAGATGTATGTTGTCTCTCCTCTAGTGGTGTTATCTGAACGTCGACTACATGAAACTTCACCATTGTTTGGGCCTAGAGGAAGGCATTGGGAAGTAATAAGTAGAAGATGGGTTTCTAGAGTGACAGAAGCTTAAACCCTAGTTTATGCGTTGCTTCGTAAGGGGCTGATTTGGATCCATATGTTTCATGCTATGGTTAGGTTTACCTTAATACTTTTGTTGTATTTGCGGATGCTTGTAATAGAGGTTAATCATAAGTGGGATGCTTGTCCAAGTAAGGGCAGCACCCAAGCACCGGTCCACCCACATACCAAATTATCAAAGTACCGAACGCGAATCATATAAACGTGATGAAAACTAGCTTGACAATATTCCCATGTGTCCTCGGGAGCGCTTTACATCATATAAGAGTTTTTCCAGGCTTGTCCTTTGCTACAAAAAGGATTGGGCCACCTTGCTGCACCTTATTTACTTTTGTTACTTGTTGCTCGTTACAAATTATCTTATCACAAAACTATCTGTTACCACTTATTTCAGTACTTGCAGAGAATACCTTGCTGGAAACCGCTTATCATTTCCTTCTGCTCCTCGTTGGGGTCGACACTCTTACTTATTGAAAGGAATACGATAGATCCCCTATACTTGTGGGTCATCAAGACTCTTTTCTGGCACCGTTGCCGGGGAGTGAAGTGCCTTTGGTAGGTGGAATTTGGTAAGGAAAAATTTATATAGTGTGCTGAAATTTACTGTCATTTGTTACTATGGAAAGTAATCCTCTGAGGGGCTTGTTCGGGGTATCTTCAGCCCGACCAGTAGAGCAAAGAGTTGCTCCTCAACCTACTGAACCTACTGAAAATGAAAATGCTTGCTTTGAAATTCCTTTGGGTATGGTAGAAAAACTGCTAGCTAATCCTTTTTTAGGAGATGGAACAAAACATCCTGATGGGCATCTAATATATGTGGATGAAGTTTGTGGATTATTTAAGCTTGCAGGTATACCCGGAGATGTTTTTAAGAAGAAGATCTTCCCTTTATCTTTGAGGGGAGATGCATCGACATGGTATAGGCTATGTGATGATATGGAGTCTTGGAACTACAAACGATTGAAATTGGAATTTCATCAAAAGTTTTATCCTATGCATCTTGTTCATCGTGATCGCAATTACATATATAATTTTTGGCCTCGCGAAGGAGAAAGCATCGCTCAAGCTTGGGGGAGGCTTAAATCAATGTTATATTCATGCCCCAATCATGAGCTCTCAAGAGAAATGATTATTCAAAAAAATTATGCTCGGCTTTCTGGTAACAATCGCACCATGCTTGATACTTCTTGTGCTGGCTCTTTTATGATGAATACTATTGAATTCAAATGGGATTTATTGGAAAGAATTAAACGCAACTCCGAAGATTGGGACCTCGACAATGGTAATAAGTCAGGTATGACACCTAGTTTTGGTTGTGTTAAATCTTTTATGGATACCGATATTTTTCATAAATTTAGCACTAAATATGGACTTGACTCTGAGATAGTAGCTTCTTTCTATGAATCTTTTGCTGCTTATGTTGATCTCCCCAAGGAGAAGTGGTTTAAATATCATCCTCCCATAGAAGTAAAAGTAGCTGCACCTATTAAAGTTGAAGAAAAGGCTATTACTTATAATGATCCTATTGTTCCTACTTCTTATGTTAAGAAACCACCTTTCCCTGTTAGGATAAAGGATCATGCTAAAGCTTCAACTGTGGTTCGTAAAAGCAATACTAAAACATATACACCTCCTGAGCAAGTTAAAGTTGAACCTAATATTGCTATTGTTAAAGATCTCTTGTCTGATAATATAGATGGGCATGTTATTTATTTCTGTAATGAAACTGCTAGAATTGATAAACCCCGTGATACAGATAAACCTAGACCTGTGATAGGCATGCCTCTTATTTCTGTTAAAATAGGAGATCATTGTTATCATGGCTTGTGTGATATGGGTGCTAGTGCTAGTGCAATACCTTATTCTTTATACCAAGAAGTTATGCATGATATTGCACCTGCTGAGATGGAAGATATTGATGTTACAATTAAACTTTCTAATAGAGATACTATTTCACCGATGGGAATTGTTAGACATGTTGAAGTCTTGTGTGGGAAAACTAAATATCCTGCTGATTTTCTTGTTCTTGGTTCCCCACAAGATAGTTTTTGTCCCATTATATTTGGTAGACCCTTCTTAAATACGGTTAATGCTACCATATATTGCAAAAGGGATGTTGTTACTGTCGGTTTAGATGATATGACTCATGAATTTAATTTTTCTAAATTTAGTAGACAACACTGTGAAGAAGAATTACCTAGTAAGGATGAAATTATTGGTATTTCTTCTATTGCCGTACCTCCTAGTGATCCGTTAGAACAATATTTGCTAGACCATGAAAATGACATGTTTATGAATGAAAGAAGGGAATTAGATGAAGTATTCTTTAAACAGGAACCTATTCTGAAAAACAATTTACCTGTTGAAATCCTAGGGGATCCTCCTCCACCCAAGGGTGATTCCGTGTTTGAGCTTAAACCATTACCTGATACTCTTAAATATGCTTATTTTGATGAGAAAAAGATATACCCTGTTATTATTAGTGCTAACCTTTCAGAACATGAAGAAGAGAGATTATTAAAACTCTGAAGAAGCATCGTGCTGCTATTGGGTATACTCTTGATGATCTTAAGGGCATTAGTCCCACTCTATGTCAACATAAAATTAATTTGGAAGAAGATGCTAAACCAGTTCATGATCATCAACGCCGTCTGAATCCTAAAATGAAAGAAGTGGTAAGAAAGGAGATACTAAAGCTCCTTGAGGCAGGTATAATTTATCCCGTTGCTGATAGTAAGTGGGTAAGTCCTGTCCATTGTGTCCCTAAGACGGGAGGTATTACTGTTGTTCCTAATGGTAAAGATGAATTGATTCCTCAAAGAATTATTACTAGTTATAGGATGGTAATTGATTTCCACAAATTAAATAAGGCTACTAAAAAAGATCATTACCCCTTACCTTTTATCGATCAAATGCTAGAAAGATTATCCAAACATACACATTTTTTCTTTCTAGATGGTTATTCTGGTTTCTCTCAAATACCTGTGTCAGCCAAAGATCAATCAAAGACTACTTTTACATGCCCTTTTGGTACTTTTGCTTATAGACGTATGCCTTTTGGTTTATGTAATGCACCTGCTACCTTTCAAAGATGCATGATGGCTATATTCTCTGACTTTTGTGAAAAGATCTGTGAGGTTTTCATGGACGACTTTTCCGTCTATGGATCTTCTTTTGATGATTGCTTGAATTGGGAAAAGTGCCACTTTATGGTTAATGAAGGTATTGTCCTGGGGCATAAAGTTTCTGAAAGAGGTATTGAAGTTGATAAAGCCAAGGTTGATGCTATTAAAAAGATGCCATGTCCCAAGGACATCAAAGGTATAAGAAGTTTCCTTGGTCATGCCGGTTTTTATAGGAGGTTCATCAAGGACTTCTCAAAAATCTCTCGGCCTCTGACTAATTTATTACAAAAAGATATACCATTTGTCTTTGATAATGATTGTGTAGAAGCATTTGAAATACTTAAGAAAGCATTGATCTCTGCACCTATTGTTCAGCCACCTGATTGGAATTTACCCTTTGAAATTATGTGCGATGCTGGCAATTATGTTGTAGGTGCTGTTCTAGGACAAAGAGTTGATAAGAAACTAAATGTTATTCAATATGCTAGTAAAACTCTAGACAATGCTCAAAGAAATTATGCTGCTACTGAAAATGAATTCTTAGCAGTGGTATTTGCTTGTGATAAGTTTAGACCTTATATTGTTGATTCTAAGGTAACTATTCACACTGATCATGCTGCTATTAAATATCTTATGGAAAAGAAAGATGCTAAACCTAGACTTATTAGATGGGTTCTCTTGCTACAAGAATTCGATTTACATATTGTTGATAGAAAGGGAGCTGAGAACCCCGTTGCAGACAACTTGTCTAGGTTAGAAAATGTGCTTGATGACCCACTACCTATTGATGATAGCTTCCCTGATGAGCAATTAAATGTCATAAATACTTCTCATACTGCTCCATGGTATGCTGACTATGCTAATTACATTGTTGCTAAGTTTATACCACCTAGTTTCACATACCAGCAAAAGAAAAAGTTCTTCTATGATTTGAGGCATTACTTTTGGGATGACCCACATCTTTATAAAGAAGGAGTAGATGGTGTTATTAGACGTTGTGTACCTGAGCATGAACATGAACAGATCCTACGCAAGTGTCACTCCGAAGCTTATGGAGGACACCATGCTGGAGATAGAACTGCACATAAGGTACTGCAATCTGGTTTTTATTGGCCTACTCTCTTTAAGGATGCCCGTAAGTTTGTCTTATCTTGTGATGAATGTCAAAGAATTGGTAATATTAGTAGACGTCAAGAAATGCCTATGAATTATTCACTTGTTATTGAACCATTTGACGTTTGGGGATTTGACTATATGGGACCTTTTCCTTCCTCTAATGGTTGTACACATATTTTAGTTGTTGTTGATTACGTTAGTAAGTGGGTAGAAGATATTCCAACTAGTAGTGTTGATCATAACACTTCTATTAAAATGCTTAAATAAGTTATTTTTACAAGGTTTGGAGTCCCTAGATATTTAATGACTGATGGTGGTTCACATTTTATTCATCGTGCTTTCCGTAAAATGCTTGCTAAATATGATGTTAATCATAGAATTGCATCTCCTTATCACCCTCAGTCTAGTGGTCAAGTAGAATTGAGTAATAGAGAACTCAAATTAATTTTGCAAAAGACTGTTAATAGGTCCAGAAAGAATTGGTCCAAGAAACTTGATGATGCATTATGGGCCTATAGAACTGCATATAAAAATCCTATGGGTATGTCTTCGTATAAAATGGTCTATGGAAAAGCATGTCACTTACCTCTCGAACTAGAACACAAGGCTTATTGGGATATTAAAGAACTTACTTATGATTTTAAACTTGCCGGTGAGAAGAGGTTATTTGATATTAGCTCACTTGATGAATGGAGAACCCAGGCCTACGAAAATGCCAAGTTGTTTAAAGAAAAGGTTAAAAGATGGCATGACAAAAGGATACAAAAGCGTGAGTTTAACGTAGGTGATTATGTATAGCTATACAACTCTCGTTTAAGATTTTTTGCAGGAAAACTTCTCTCTAAATGGGAGGGTCCTTACGTTATCGAGGAGGCCTACCGTTCCGGTGCCATAAAAATCAACAACTTTGAAGGCACAAATCCGAAGGTGGTGAACGGTCAAAGAATCAAACACTATATCTCAGGTAATCCCGTAGATGTTGAAACCAATGTTATTGGAACCGTAACCTCGGAGGAATACATAAAGGACACTTTCTGGAACGTTTCAGACTCCGAAAAGGAATAGGTATGTGGTACGGTAAGTAAACCGACTCCAAAACAGTTTTTAAGGCAATATTTCTCCGTTTTGGAATATTTAGAAAAATAGAAAAATAAGCAGCAGTCCGGAAAGGACACGAGGGCTCCACGACGGTGGAGGGCGCGCCCTACCCCCCTGGGCGCGCCCCCTACCTCGTGGGCACCTCGTGTGCTCTCCGGACTCAGTTTTCGTACACGACACGTATTTTGGTCAGTAAAAATTCATTATATAACCTCCCGGGGGTTTTGACTCCCGTATCACGCAAAAATCTCCTGTCTTTGTTTCGAGCTGTTTTTCTGACAGATCTAGATTATCATGACGTCTCCAAGTGCTCCCAAGGACAAGTTCTTTGAGAAGGTCATCAACCCTTACCTCACGGAGGTGCAGTGACACCCTCAAACCATTAAGGTGCGTGATGGGTGGCTGCACATCCGTGATGCTAAGGGACCGAAGGGGAACGGAAGCGTGGAGACGAGGCTCGAAGCAATGGAGCAACAAGTTTTCAAGTGTCAGGGGATGGTGGAGCGTGGACTCAACTCCAACTACATGATGATTGGAGAGTTCACCAACAAACACAAGCTGGATGCCAACAACATCGGGGAGACCATCTTCAAGCTTCATGAGAAAATCGAGCACCTTCAAGCTCAGATCTATGACCTGCAAAACCAAAACTGTGAGTATGAATATAGATTCGAAAGGATGAGTTTGGCTACAGATTTGAGGATCCTGGAAACTCGGTCATCCTTCTATGACGGTGAGCCTATGCCTTGGAAGAAGGACGACAAGCCTACGCCATCAACAAAATCACCATCGTATCCACCAACAAAGAAGACATAATCACCTGGGTATGGGCACTCCACTTGGCAACTACCAAGTGATACGTCTCCAACGTATCTATAATTTTTGATTGCTCCATGCTATATTATCTACTTTTTGGACTATATTGGGCTTTATTTTCCACTTTTATATTATTTTTGGGACTAACCTATTAACCGAAGGCCCAGCCCAGAATTGTTGTTTTTTGCCTATTTCAGTGTTTCGAAGAAACGGAATATCAAACGGAGTCCAAATGGAATAAAATCTTCGGGAACGTGATTTTCTCACCGAACGTGATCCAGCAGACTTGGATCCTGCTCCAAGGAACAAAAGAGGCGGTCACGAGGGTGGGGGGCGCCCCCCCTAGGACGTGCCCCCAGCCTCGTGGGCCCCTCATTGCTCCTCCGGCGTACTTCTTCCTCCTATATATATACATGTACCCCCAAACGATCAGAACAGGAGCCAAAAACCTAATTCCATCGCCGCAACTTTCTGTATCCACAAGATCTCATCTTGGGGCCTATTCCGGAGCTCCGCCGGAAGAGGGCCGTCATCACGGAGGGCTTCTACATCATCCTAGCCCCTCCGATGAAGTGTGAGTAGTTTACCCCAGACCTTCGGGTCCATAGTTAGTAGCTAGATGGCCTCTTCTCTCTCTTTGAATCTCAATACAAAGTTCTCCCCCTCTCTTGTGGAGATCTATTCGATGTAATCTTCTTTTTGCGGTGTGCTTGTTGAGACCGATGAATTGTGGGTTTATGATCAAGTCTATCTATGAATAATATTTGAATCTTCTCTGAATTCTTTTATGTATGATTGGTTATCTTTGCAAGTCTCTTCGAATTATCCGTTTGGTTTGGCCAACTAGATTGGTAGTTCTTGCCATGGGAGAAGTGCTTAGCTTTGGGTTCAATCTTGCGGTGTCCTTACCCAGTGACAGAAGGGGCAGCAAGGCACGTATTGTATCGTTGCCATCGAGGATAACAAGATGGGGTTTATTTCATATTGCATGAATTTATCTCTCTACATCATGTCATCTTACTTAAGGCTTTACTCTGTTTTTAACTTAATACTCTAGATGCATGCTGGATAGCGGTCGATGAGTGAAGTAATAGTAGTAGATGCAGAATCGTTTCAATCTACTTGTCACGGACGTGATGCCTATATACATGATCATGCCTAGATATTCTCATAACTATGCTCAATTCTATCAATTGCTCAACAGTAATTTGTTCACTCACCGTAGAATACTTATGCTTTTGAGAGAAGCCACTAGTGAAACGTATGGCCCCCGGGTCTATTCTCATCATATTAATCTCCATCACTTTAATCTTGTTTTGCTTTTTTATTTTTATTTTACATTTTACTTTGCATCTTCATACCAAAAATACCAAAAATATTATATCTATCAGATCTCACTCTCGTAAGTGACTGTGAAGGGATTGACAACCCCTAATCACGTTGGTTGCGAGTAGCTATTGCTTTGTGCAGGTACGAGGTACTTGAGCGTGGTCTCCTACTGGATTGATACCTTGGTTCTCAAAAACTGAGGGAAATACTTACGCTACTCTGCTGCATCATCCCTTCCTCTTCGGGGAAAACCAACGCAAGCTCAAGACGTAGCACCAAGCTTGGGGGAGTGCCCCGGTATCGTATCACCATCACTTTTATCTTTACCGTTTTTCTTAGTTCGATCCTTTTGGTAATATCTTGATCTAGTAGAATAAAAGTTCTTAATTAGTATGATCTAGTTGTGAGTTTTGCTTTATTATCCTTCTATGTAATCGAGTCCATGAGCTATATATAAAGATTAGTGTTGAGTCAAGGGCTTGATTATTTTGCCATGATCCTAAGGAATAAAAGGAAAGAGAAAGAAATAAAAAGAAACAAAGAGATCATGTGACTCTTATGGAGAGTAATGAGCTCACATAGAAAGAGTATGTTGAATAAAAGTTATTGAGGGTTGACAAACATAGTTTTGGTCATCGTTGCAATTAATAGGAAGTAATAAAGAAAGAGAGGTCTTCACATATAAATATACTATCTTGGACATCTTTTATGATTGTGAGCACTCATTAAAATATGACATGCTAAAAGAGTTGACATCACCCTTGAGGTAAAACGTTGGGAGGCAAAAACTATAAGCCCCTATCTTTCTCTGTGTCCAATTAAAACTCCATACCCATAAGTATTGCGTGAGTGTTAGCAATTGTGAAAGATTATATGATAGTTGAGTATGTGGACTTGCTGAAAATCTCTTATACATTAACTCTTTCCTATGTTATGATAAATTGCAATTGCTTCAATGACTGAGATTATAGTTTGTTAGTTCTCAATGAAGTTTACGATTCATACTTGATATTGTGATTGAATTATTACTCTAGCATAAGAAATCATATGACAAGAATTATATAAGTTGTTGTTCTAAGAATGATCATGATGCCCTTGTGTCCGTATTTTATTTTTATCGACACCTTCATCTCTAAACATGTGGACATATTTTTCGATTTTGGCTTTTCGCTTGAGGACAAGCGAGGTCTAAGCTGGGGGGACTTGATACGTCCATTTTGCATCATGCTTTTATATCAATATTTATTGCATTATGGGCTGTTATTACACATTATGTCACAATACTTATGCCTATTCTCTCTTATTTTACAAGGTTTACATAAAGAGGGAGAATGCCGACAGCTGGGATTCTGGCTGGAAAAGGAGAAAATATTAGAGACCTATTCTGCACAGCTCCAAAAGTCCTGAAACTTCACGGATGATGTTTTCCAAATATATGAAAAACATTGAGCGCAAGAACTTCACCAGGGGGGCCACACCCTGCCCACGAGGGTGGGGGCGCGCCCTACCCCCCTGGGCGCACCCCCTACCTCATGGGCCCCCTGGTGGCCCTCCGGTGACCATCTTCTGCTATATGGACTCTTTCGGTGGGAAAAAATCATAAGCCATCTTCTCAGACGAAACTCCGCCGCCACGAGGCAGAACCTTAGCGGAACCAATCTAGGGCTCTTGTGTGCTGTGTATTCTTCCAAACGAGCGTGTTGTGTATTCTTCCAGCGTGCAGAATGCAGTATAGGAGGTCCTTACTACATGGGCCGGCCCAGGCGGGGGATTCCCCTGTGAAAAATGTTTTTTATCACTTATAGGTGGCAATGGTGGGTAATATTTTGCAACTTTAGAGGCAATTTTCGTGATGTATCACCAGAATCAATAGCCCCTTTATTATTAGATTGGATATAGGTATAGATATATATTATAAAAATTATAGTGGAGCATTACCATACTGTTTTCCTTCAAAAAATACTCCATATTTATAATGGTTTTTCCATGCGATCCTTGGAAAGGATATGGCACCATAATGAAATGATAAAACAACAAAACACTAGGGGCAATCAGCATTCATATTGAAAATTTTAACCAATTTTCATCACATTTTGTAACAACGATTTTGATTTGTATTAGATAAAATTTTGGTATCCACAATTTTTTTGGTGATGTACCATGATGGCATGACAATATATAATTGTCCTTAGATGCATCTTTCACTTTTCTACTTCCTAGCTCGCACCAGTCAATTGTAACCAATACCATTACCATAGGAATATATTTACTTTGCATGTCGGGATTTACACAACATGGACCCATCATTGGATGATGAACAAAAACAATATGTATGTATGCATTAACAGAATATCTCAGTGATTGTTCCGTGTTTTCATGCAGGAAATTCTCGCTCTGTGACACATAAGTAGTTTTCAAACATTTCTTGGTGGACGATGGAGAGATGATGTGCTGGCTTGGTATCTCGAGTGTGCTCATTGGGGCAGGGTGTGTGTGCATGTGTTTATAAGGATAAGTGTATGTGTGTATGTATAAGCCTATGCGCCTGTACTATGTTAAAAAAGATCTTTCATGGAGGTAATTTGGGTCAAACTTCTCGGAAAGCTAGTGGAATGAATATTCAGGTTTTATTTTTTGAGGGGAAAATGAATATTCAGGTTTTTTAGGAAAACTCCAAAGCTTTTTATTGAACCATCACAATTTTTGCAGGGACAAAAGAAAGACCATCAGGCTGGCCAAACCGAACATGGCGACCAGGCCCTAGGGATAAAGCAAGTTTCCCAAGTTTGCGAGCCTCGATATTTGAGCTCCTAAATTCATGAGCTATATTGCAAATATAAAAGGTAGACTTCTGAAGTACGATTTCATGTGTCACTGCCCCATATATAGTTGCACTCTTTTGCTTGATATTGATAATCCACAAGTATAGGGGATCGCAACAGTTTTTGAGGGTAGAGTATTCAACCCAAATTTATAGATTCGACACAAGGGGAGCCAAAGAATATTTGAAGGTATTAGCAGCTGAGTTGTCAATTCAACCACACCTGGAGATTAATTATCTGCAGCAATATGATCAGTAGCAAAGTAGTTTGATAGTTTTGATAGTAGTGAAAGTAGCAACGGTAACAGTAACAGTCATAGCAGTAATTTGTAGCAAGTGTAACAGTGATGATAGCAATAGTAACGCAGCAAGATCAATAAGGATAAATTCGTAGGCATTGGATCGGTGACTTGTTGGATGATATTCATCATGTGACAGTTATAACCTAGGGCGATAGGGCACTAGCTCCAGTTCATCGATATAATGTAGGCATGTATTTCGTAAATAGTCATACATGCTTTATTAAAAGAACTTGCATGACATCTTTTGTCCTACCCTCCCGTGGCAGCGAGGTCCATATTGGAAACTAAGGGATATTATTGCCTCCTTTTAATAGAGAATCGGAACAAAGCATTAACACATAGTGAATACATGAACTCCTCAAACTACGGTCATCACCGAGAGTGGGCCCGATTGTTGCCACTCCGGGGTTGCCGGATCATAACACGTAGTAGGTGACTATAACTTGCAAGATCGGATCTAAAACATGGATATAATGATGAATTCATAAACGGTTCAGATCTGAAATCATGGCACCCGGGCCCAAAGTGATAAGCATTAAGCATGACAAAGTCATAGCAACATCAATCTAAGAAAATAGTGGATACTAGGGATCGGGCCCTAACAAAATTAACTCGATTACATGATGAATCTCATCCAACTCCTCAATGACCAGCGAGCCTACGAAGGAATTACTCACTCCCGGTGGGGAGCATCATGGAATTAGCGATGGAGAAGGGTTGGTGATGACGAAGATCGAAGATCCCCCTCTCCGGAGCCCCAAACGAACTCCAGATCTGCCCTCCCAAGGAAGAACAGGGCTTGGCGGTGGCTCCGTCTCGTGAATCATGATAATTATTTCTTCCTGATTTTTTTGGAATAATGTGAATTTATAGTATCAGGGGGGTCGTCAGTGGGGCCACCAAGTGGGTACAACCCACCTGGGTGCACCAGGAGAGGGGGGCGCGCCCTGGTGGGTTGTGCCCACCAAGGGGCCTGATACGTCCATTTTGCATCTTCTTTTATACCAATATTTATTGCATTATGGGCTGTTATTACACATTATGTCATAATACTTATGCCTATTATCTCTTATTTTACAAGGTTTACATAAAGAGGGAGAATGCCGGCAGCTGGGATTCTGGCTGGAAAAGGAGCAAATATTAGAGACCTATTCTGCACAGCTCCAAAAGTCATGAAACTTCACGGATGATGTTTTCCAAATATATAAAAAAACATTGAGCACAAGAACTTCACCAGGGGGGTCACACCCTGCCCACAAGGGTGGGGGGCACTCCCTACCCCCCTGGGCGCGCCCCCTACCTCGTGGGCCCCCTGCTGGCCCTCCGGTGACCATCTTCTACTATATGGACTCTTTCGATGGGAAAAAAATCATAAGCCATCTTCTTGGACGAAACTCCGCCGCCACGAGGCGGAACCTTGGCAGAACCAATCTAGGGTTCTGGCGGGGCTGTTCTGCCGGGGAAACTTCCCTCCCGAAGGGGGAAATCATCGCCATCGTCATCACCAACGCTCCTCTCATCGGGAGAGGGCAATCTCCATCAACAACTTCATCAGCATCATCTCATCTCAAAACCCTAGTTCATCTCTTGTATCCAATTCTTGTCTCCAAGTCCGGGATTGGTGCTAGTAGGTTGCTAGTAGTGTTAATTACTCCTTGTAGTTGATGCTAGTTGGTTTAATTGGTGGAAGATCATATGTTCAGATCCTATATGCACATTAATACCCCTCTGATTATGAACATGTTTATGCTTTGTGAGTAGTTACTTTTGTTCCTGAGGACATGGGAGAAGTCTTGCTATTAGTAGTCATGTGAATTTGGTATTCGTTCGATATTTTGATGAGATGTATGTTGTCTCTCCTCTAGTGGTGTTATGTGAACGTCGACTACATGACACTTCACCATTGTTTGGGCCTAGAGGAAGGCATTGGGAAGTAATAAGTAGATGATGGGTTGCTAGAGTGACAGAAGCTTAAACCCTAGTTTATGCGTTGCTTCGTAAGGGGCTGATTTGGATCCATATGTTTCATGCTATGGTTAGGTTTACCTTAATACTTTTGTTGTATTTGCGGATGCTTGCAATAGAGGTTAATCATAAGTGGGATGCTTTGTCCAAGTAAGGGAAACACCCAAGCACCGGTCCACCCACATACCAAATTATCAAAGTACCGAACGCGGATCATATGAACGTGATGAGAACTAGCTTGACAATATTCCCATGTGTCCTCGGGAGCGCTTTACATCATATAAGAGTTTGTCCAGGCTTGTCCTTTGCTACAAAAAGGATTGGGCCACCTTGCTGCACCTTATTTACTTTTGTTACTTGTTGCTCGTTACAAATTATCTTGTCACAAAACTATCTATTACCACTTATTTCAGTACTTGCAGAGAATACCTTGCTGGAAACCGCTTATCATTTCCTTCTGCTCCTCGTTGGGTTCGACACTCTTACTTATCGAAAGGACTACGATAGATCCCCTATACTTGTGGGTCATCAGGGACCCTCTCCGGTGGGTCTTGGCTCTGTAAATTCTTATTATTGGTATAAAAAATCCTCAAAAAGTTTCGTTTCATTCCGAGAACTTTTATTTCTACACAAAAACAACACCATGGTAGTTCTGCTGAAAACGGCGTCAGTCTGGGGTTAGTTTCATTCAAATCATGCAAATTAGAGTCCAAAACAAGAGGAAAAGCGTGAGAAAAAGTAGATACGTTGCAGATGTATCAGATATCCTCAACTACCACCCTGTAGTCTGATGCCACCTGGATCCTCCTCTTGTACAGATCGTCTGCTAGAGCTAGGCCCTCTCTGACCGCCAAAGCTTCTAGTGTCACCGGGTTAGATATGTGTGGAAAGACGATTGCTGATGCACCTAAGAACTTCCCACGTTGGTCCCTGCATAAGGCGCCGACAGCACCATCGACCAACAACTGCATGACTGCATCAACATTATTTTTCACCAAGTCTCTGGGGAGGGGCAATCCACCGCTTCTGCCTCCCACGCAGCCGTATCCTCACCTGCTTGCGCTCCTTCGACCGGCTCTTTCGCGCCCAGGACACCGGCCTCACCTCCTTCCACTTCTTCAGCTGTCGCGTTGCCATCTACGGCAACAACGCCAGCCCCAGCCACCGTCAGCTCCGCATTCTCCACCTCCTCATAGGGGAGCGAGCCCACCTGCCTGATTCCCCAAAAGGCTTGGAAGCAATCATCTTTTCCGGCGACCTCATCGTCACCTTCACGCGATGCTGCTATGACCTCTACTATTGTCGTGTTGGGGATGTTCACTGGCGAGCGGCATGGTGCGATCAAGGCCACCTGCTTTACAGTCTGATGTTCGTGAAGGACACACTCTATGTGTTCATTTATCGAAATTACCGTCTCATTGTTGTCGATCTTGACAACAATTCAGTGATATTATTGTTTCTTGGGGCCAAATTCAGCGTGCGGACAGTTCCTTATTCTTCCACGTTCTGGATCACTGAGAGCCATGGTGAGCTGTTGCTCATTGTCAAAACCTGTGTGTACCTTGTTTTTCGGTGGCAATCTGGGGAGTATTAAAGAACAAGCTACAGCCACCAAGGCTAGTGCTCCTCACCCACTTTCTCTCCCCAGATTGCCACAGGAAAACAAGGTACACACAGGCTACAGTTCAGATCATCCGGCAGTTCAGATAGACTGCTTGTACTTTAGTGGAGACTCTCGGAACTGGAGCGAGTATTCTTTGGTTGATGAATCTTTGCATGAAATTGTTACCGACTACGTACCAAGAGCGAGCAGCAAGGAAGGAATGCGTAGCTCTGGCTTGGGTCCTGCCAAGCATTTGCCGATGCAACACAATGCGTATTACAATCGTCCAGAAGTTCTGAATGTATATTTGCTCCCTAGTGACTTGTTAATGGCTTAGTTTTGCATTTTCTGTTTGTTAATCAAAATATTAAAGTGACTCTTTAGCAATAACTGTATATGAACTTGTATATGAATTAATAGACATCCTGCTCACTAAGTTCTTCAAATATTCGATAGTAATGTTCACCAGTCTTGACAATTAGTCTTCGAGTATGGTTTCCAATGCTAGATCTACATACAATTGCTATGTAATTAATCTTACGTGCTGAGGTGGACCAAATTAGTTGGGCCAAGATTAGCGGCTAGGCAACCCCACAGTTAAATGAGAGCTCTTCGTTGACGCCTTAATGCGGCAGTAGATGAAACCAGCGTGAGCGCTATGTCTCGCATTAAGCGAGACAGTAGCCAGCTCTCGCTGAACATTTCTCTTCCCCTCGCGTTGTATTGAGCAGGCCCATTCGCGTGCGCAGAACAAGAAAAAAAGTAAATGAAATGGGAAAAGTAGGAACCAATCTCTGGTCTCCCAGGAGAAACCAGGCGCTGCTAGCCACTCTGCCAGGTCCCGTCCGCGATAAGTAATAGTGGCGCGCCCTAATTAGGGATTCGAGCCAGTTTTCTTTCTTTCTTTTTGTTTTTTCATTTTCTTTTGTTTCTTTTCTTCTCTAATTTTTTTATTTTTTTGCATTTTGTTTCTTTATTTTCTTCTTCTTTTGTTTATGTCATTTCTTTTTTTGATTTTCTTTGTTCTTTTGGCTATTATCCTACATTTTTTGTATATGTCAACAACATTTTTCTAATACACATCTAACATTTTTTAAAACAAATTAAACATTTTTGTAATACATGATTAATATTGTTTCTACACATACTTTAACATTTTCGAACACTTGATTTTTTCTCAAAGACAAGATTAACTATTCTGGAATACATGTTCAAAAAAATTATATACATTTAAAACATTTTTTAAAACGCTTGATTAATAATTTTCAAATAAAAAGATTAAAAAAATTTAAATACATGGTCAACAATTTTTCTATATTTTTTGGAATGCTTCATTAACATTTTTATATACATGACAAAAAATGTCATCATTTTTTTAATACATGGTTCACATTTTTTATACACATTTAACATTACCCAAATGCTTGAATAACAATTTTTAAATACTTGTTCAACATTTTTTTCGAAATGCTTGATTAACATTTTTATATACATGATAAAAAATCATCATTTTTCTAATAAGTGATTAACATTTTTTGTGTACAAGTTCAACACTGTCCGAACACTTGTTCAACATTTTTCAAATACTTGTTCAACAATTTTAATACTTATTCCACATTTTCAAATACTTGTTCAACATTTTTCAAATTCTCATTCAATATGTTTAATACTTATTCAACACTTTTGAAATACTTTTTCAACATTTTTTATATACATGTTCAACATTCTTTAAATACTTGTTCAACATTTTTCATATACATTTTCAATATTTCTTTCTACCCATTTAACATTCTCGAATGAATTTTTAACATTTTTTTAAAACATTATGCAAACTATAGTTTTTTTATATATATGTTTATAATTTTTGGAAGTGTAAAACAAAAAAAAGAAATGAAAAACGAAACAAAGAATGCGAAAGAAAAACAGAAAAAATGAGGATGTGCCCTCCAGCGCACCTGGGCTGGCCCATATAGAGCTGCCCTGACGCGAGGGTTTCGCGAGGTAAAGCGGGACATAGAGGCCCCGAAACCAGCGCCCGCGCGCGCCTGGCTACGTAAGCCAGCCCAAGAACGAGCCGACGAGCTCGCGCACGACGCGCACTTCCCCGGCTTTCCTTGCTCGATCGTTTCATTTACTGAAAAGAAAAAAATGTTCGATCGTTTCGTATAATTGGCAGTGGTAGACCAGTCAACCATAGACCATTGTCTTTTCAGATTTATTTTAGAAATTTCAGAAAAGATAATTCAAAAATAAAATGCTCACGGTTTCTAAAAAAATTCACTGATTTTTAAAAAAAGGTTTACCAAACTTAGAAAAAAAATCACGAATTTCAAAAAAGTTCACTGATTTTTAAAAATTGCTCATGAATAAAATCATCAATTTTTAAAAAAGTTTCCTTTCAAGAAAAAAGTTCACGAATTTCTTTAGTAAAAAATAGGTTCATGAATTTTAAAAAAGGGACAAAGAAAAAAGAACGATGAAAGAAGAAGAAGAAATGGCAAAACAAACCACTATGTAAGCACACGAGGTTAGTTGGTCGGGTGGTTATGGTGTGTGCGCTCTGTACCAAATGGTCTATATTCGGCGCTACAAGATTTGGCCGGTTAAATTTGATCGATTATGGATGGGCATAGGCCCATATAAAACAATAATCCCTAGTTAATCTCTAAGGCCCATGCATGTGTACGGTAAGTGGTGGGAAGTGTGAAAAGTTTAGTACCATACTGCTATAGTAAAAAGAGTGATACCTCTTTATAAGGGTTGCTCCATCACTTGCTATTGGGGGCTTGGAAATAGGAGCTGTACACGCGCGCTCCTCCTACTCCGTCGTCCGCCTCGCCTCGTCAAAAGCGTGCGCACCGCGGGTTGCGGGAATGAGCCGAGCCAGTGGAGTGAAGCCTAACTCAGTTCACTCACTCCCTCTCGTACAACCCTAGCCGTCATCTACTGTTCCTCTCTCTATGCTGCTTTCGGCGATCCCATCCCGACGACCGCGTGCACGGTTGGTCGGGAGAGTAGGTGCCTCCGGAACCCTGTCGTTCAAGATCACGGTTTTTGGGGAGCGTCTCGACGCGACTGCTCCCGCTCCGTCCCCTTCACCGACCGCTTCTGCTTCCACTACTTCCCCTGCATCGAGTCCATGGCTGACGGCGAAGCCACCAAGAAGAAGGCCTCGGCCGATGCTGAGGCTGCTGCTGCCGCCGTCGCGTTGGCCTGGCCAACCGGAGGGTATGACTCATTCATCCCCTATTTGCTCGTTCATATGCTAGCCGTATATATGTTGTTCATAGATGTTTCAGTTCTATGTACTGTACGTGCTCACATGCTTAGGTATTGGTATGAGATGCATACTGTATTTGCCATGCTTAATGTTTACTCGTGGATTAGATTAGTCGGAAAAATGCTAATATTTCCAACAGAATTCAGGAGGGAGGAGAGAATTTAGGAAGGTTACGTAAGTTGGTTACGAGTAGGTATACCTAGGTATAGAATTTTCGATGGTTTCCTTATTTCTCTATACACTGCTTGATGAGGGCAGCAACTAGTGGAATGGATATTTAGGGAATCAATGAAAACCAATTACTTGGCAATAGAACCACATACATGTAAACCAAGATTGTGTACGCAGTGGCGGAGGCAAGATTGCTGAAATCATAATACGAGGGGGAGTGGCTATAGAAAAAAATCAAAAAAAAAATATTTGTTCATTTGCTTTCAACAAGCACTTTCAGATTCTTGGGGTGGGCCTTGGCCACGGCTGGCCACCCCTGCATGTGGTATGTTCGGACTTTGGAGTATTGTTAAGATGAATTACCCTGCCCTGTCAAGATGGGGATTTATGTGCCTAGACCCTAGGAAGAATGCTTTGCTTCAGTAATATTTACCCTGCAAAACCTAATACTACTACGTACTCCTTCCGTCTGAAAATACTTGTGGTAGAAATGGATACAAATGGATGTATGTAGAACTAAAATACATTTAGATACATCCATTTCTCGGACAAGTATTTCCGGCGTATTATTTAATTATATCCATGACGTTCATGTGTTGTTTTCTTGGACTGCGTCGCAGAAGAGAAATTTACACGCGTTGCTGTTGACGGTGGCATGCAACAGAAAGTCTAATCAACCGAGGATGGGGGAAGGCTGTTTAAATATGCTTTGTGATATGTAAAACATGATAATGAAGAAACTGTGGCTCTTTTGGTTGGCTGGTACTGGTAGTACTAGTGCTTCCTTTGGCTGGGTCGTACTAGTACCTTCTCTCGTTCACCAAGTTATGTATCCCTGATAAGGTTCTGTTCTTACTCTCTCCGTCCGAAAAAACTTGTCACAAGCTTGTCTCTCGAACGGATGTATCTAGCACTAATTTGGTGTTAGATACATCCATTTGAAGGACAAGCTTTTTTGAACGGAGGGAATACCTTGCAGCAATCTGAGTGCTCGGCTGGACATGTTTTTGGCCCTCATGTTTGTGGTACCGTGATGTGAATGTTCTGCATTGTAGTTCAGGCTCTGCTGACGCTTTTTGGTTGTAAAGCTGCAGTTTTTGTTTGACTGTATGATGAGTTGTTTCTCCCTGATGTATTGGGCGCAGTAGCTTATTATTCATAAAAAATAACCACAGTATGACTGTAATCAAATTGTTTTTTTAAGAAAAAATAGGGAGGTGATCCCCCGTTCGATTAGCTCGGAATGAAACCATGAGTATCTCAAACAAGGTTCAAAAACCTAAAGGTAAAGGCAAACTGAAAGCTGCCACACAGATAGTTCAAGCAGTTAAAAGAAAGAAATAGCACACGCAGGCGCCAAAAGATGAAAACGGCTGGTAAAGACCAAAATTTAGCTGTGAAGAGAAGGGCTTCACAGGCGAGCAGCAAGTCTCCAGAACCGATGTTGATTTGTTGGGAACTGTGAGAATAATCCCTCACTCTCACCAATTGCAAAGAAAGAATCACCCAGTTTTTTATTGTCCTTAGAATATTCCCTATCACCTGGTTCACAGACATCCAAATAGTGTTATTAAAGATCACGGAATTTCTGAATTTCCAAATACACCACAAAGTTGTTGCACAGCAGGCTGTATTTAAAGCTGAATTCTACTTATTAGAGACCCAAAACCTAGCAACTGAAAGGTAATCAGTACCAGTGAAATATACTAAAGTCTTCACTGATTACCATCCAAATAACTAGAGACAACACACTCAAACATCAAATGGTTTATCATTTCATCTTGAGAGCAGAAAACACAAACTAAAAGTTTGATTATGTGTCTCTTCTTGAGGTCATCTCTGATCATGAGCTTATTATGAGCAAGTAGCCAGAGAAAGGTACGAGTTTTAGGAGCAACATTCAACATTCGAAAAAGTTTTAGGAGCAACATTTAAGCACCAAACAGGAGGTGTCTAAACAGGTTGCACTCCTCTAAAACTGATGAAATAGCTATTACAGCTTTGGCTTCTCTCATAACACCACCAAACAGGAACTTGTTCTCACAAAATGTGCAGGCTTTGAGAACTCAACAGCGACGAATCAGGATCAATGCATGAAAGCTCACTGATCCATTATGCGCTTGCAAATGTCGCTCGTGTAGAGCCGTATCAATAAGCGTCGGCAGATCCTCAGGCCCATGGATTTCACACACCAAAAAAACTAGATAATGTACAATCAGATTTCAACTTTCAAGCAGGTCACTGACAAACAGCCTTACTTCTGATCTAAATATCCCATGGAGAGTGTAAGTTGTTTTCATATTCATAATGTGCCATGAAGAAAGATAATGTGGTCGACATCATCAGATTTTTTTTTTCATTTGGCGTCATCGGGTTCTCGCCAACAGCTCACTGTATACTGCATACATTTTTTTCTTTGATATTCTCTGCTGTACCTTTTTCTTCAGATTTTTTCATAACATCTCACACCTAAGGTTGGAGGTCAAATGAAACTTTACACTCGATATGATTGATTTTTGGATAACATTCAAAAGAAGCACGGTAGATAATTCACATTCTTTTACTCCCAAGACAACCATTACCGTAACTTTTCATAAGTTCATCGCCTCTAGTAATAATACATGACACTGAACATAGACAAAATTTCAGTCATCCTCCTCTGAAATGGCAGTCAGCCCAGAGCAGAAATCTTAAGACTCCGCTACAGGGGTCTGCCCATCGTCACAGAAGAATGGCCTCGAAGGCAACTGCAGGCCATCCACACCGCCTTCAAGCATCTCTATGACTTCGCTCATCGGCGGCCGATCGTGAGACTGAATCTGGATGCAGCAAAGCCCAACAACACAAAGTTTCCTCTCCAACTCATGCATCTCAGCACGCATCTCACCCAGTTCCTGTTTGCTTAGCCGGTCATACACCCACGACGGGTAGAATGTCTGGCTTGAGTTCGCCGCGCCCGGGTCAGCATTCCTCCCCCTCCGGCCATCTCCAGCAGCAGCATCCCGAAGCTGTAAACGTCAGATTTGGTCGATATGACGCCGAAGCTCCGGGATATCATTTCAGGAGCTATGTACCCAATGGTTCCCCGTAGGGCGCTCAACGGCACAAAACTGTTGTCCCTTGGGTACAGCTTGGCAAGGCCGAAATCGGCAACCTTTGGGACGAAATTGCTGTCAAGAAGGATGTTGTGCGGCTTGATGTCAAAGTGCAGAATCTGCATGTCGCATCCTTGATGCAGGTAGTTGATCCCCCTGGCAATGCCCAAGGCGATTTCATTAAGCTTGTCCCAGGAGAAACTCCTCTCAGCCGAGAAGATGTACTTGTCCAGAGAACCATGGGGCATATACTCGTAGGCTAGCACCCTCCTCATTTCCTCCGAGCAGAACCCGACTAGACGCACCACATTGACGTGGTGGATCCTCCCGATGGTGGAGACCTCACTGATGAAATCTTCTCCATCGCAGCTGGATTTACCATCTAGCATCTTGATGGCCACATAGACATTGCCTGGGAGCAGAACGCCCTTGTACACCGAGCCATAGCCTCCCTGGCCCAGCTTGTCTCTGAAATGGCTTGTTACTGCGACAATATCTGTGTAGGCGTACCTTGTCGGGCCGATCATTTGCTGCATCCGTAGGAACTTCTCGACCGCATCAATTGTGATCCTCGTTTTCCAGTATTTGTGAGCTATGAAGAACAATACCACCAGGGGAGCAACCACGAACCTGCATAGTACTGCACATATAGAACAATTTTACGTGAGATCGCCAAGAAATTACACTTGTAGCTTGTATATGTAATAGTCCTCTATATGTATCGACGTACCAGCAATCAACTTCAGTATCGACGTAGAGTATAGTACTGCAACCTGTAGTGTGCCGAGATGTTCATTGGAAGAAACTGTTGTTCTAAATGCGCAATGCAATACTTCAAAATCGAGTGCCAAAATGATCACAGCCGAACGCGCAACGAGATACACCACTGAATACCCAGGGCCTAGGCTGCAGACATTGGAGAAAACGTGGAAAAGTAAGGAATGTATGTATTTTCCAAAACAGAAGCACAGTGTATAGATATAAACTCACACAAAGCGATCCTTTATGCACCCCTTGAAGCCCTCCAAAGTCCTTTGATATCTGAAAGGAAACCTAACGGCAAATCCTCTCCTCATGGATTCTACCAGAATTTCATGACTTGCATTATCGTATCGCATGCTCCGACCACCCAAAGCAGCCATGGCCAAGTACCCGCAAGAAGGCTCAAGGTCCCCAACAGAAATATAGTCAATCAACACATAGACAAAAGAATACCTCGTGTTCAGGCAAGTGACCGGTATGTAGTCACTATTGTTCGTGACCACCCGCGAACAATTCACAAAGCTAGCCCACGTAACGAAAAAAGGGTCAAATATGATGGAGCCGTCGGACTGCTGGAGGCCATGTAGATAAGGGCGTTGATCCCAGCGAGGAAGAGGGCAGCTACTGCTCATGTCCAAGTTGGCGTCCACGACCCAGAAGGAAGAATACTTGTAGTCAATCTCAGTGACAAAGTATGTCCCTGTGTTGATCTGAATTGTAGCATTGCTATCGGTGCAGGTAAGCTCGTATGACGGAGAACCACACCACCATGGACCTTGCAGGCGGAAAGGGTACTGGACGTCTTGGAGATGACCCCAATAGAAAGGAGAGCAGGTATACCTGCTATTATCAGTAATATCATGTCGCCCCTGAACATCCACGGCAAGAACTGCGACCATGAAATGCACCAGGAACCACCATGGAGGCATCGATGATAGTCAACTGTTTATCTCTTGTTCTGGCTTTGTTGCGTGCTTTTTTCTCATGTTTAATGGACTGTAAGGAAACAAGGGTGAAAACAAATACGACATATACAAGGGATGATGGAATAAAAGAATCTGTAGAATGACCCGGTCAGAGATGGTTAACATCCACATCACTGCTGCCATATGTCATCATAAAGAGGATGTTGCGATATGTATATGATCCTTGTGATTCCAAGTGAGCCCCGTAACCTCCTCTGGCGCTCCCGCGGGCGGCAGGGGAGGAGCCCTAGCCGCCGGCCGCCTCTCCACCTCTCCTCTCCTCCTCCTCCTCCCGCCGCCGCCAGAGGGCGCGCCCGGGCGAAGCCCGGCCGGCGCCGGCGGCGGCGGGGCGTCTTCATCGCCTCGTTCGGGAGGGCTGGCGCGGGCCGGCCGACCTGGATCTGGTCACGGCGTTCTCGCGGGGCGCCGCGGCGCGGCCCCTCATCGGCGCAGGGCGCGCGGGTGTGCGGGTGGCGTGATGGGCTGCTCCTCGGTGGTGCTCGGCTGGTGTGGTGACGGCGGCGGCTCGATCCAGATCCGGTTGGGGCGGCCTGCGGGCGGTGGCGGCCTCGGCCTTCCCCTCCTCTTGTGGGATGGGCCGGGGGTCGGGGATGGCTGCCGGCGCCCCAGCCAAAGCTGACCTCGCGGCGGCAACGCTTTGGGGTCGGCCGACGGCTCGTGGTTCCGGTGGTGCGTGCCCGGCGGTTTGGCGACCCGTGCACGAGGGATGGAGGTCTTCGATCAAATCTGGGTGAAAACCTGCTATTGGCGATTGCCAAGGCCGGCGATGGCGACGCTTCTGCGTCGTTCCCTTCCTGAAGGCATCGTCGTGGAGAAGTTCAAGGCCACTCTCTGCTACCTCCGGGCGAAACCCTAGATCAGTAGATCGGATGACGGCGGCTCTCTGGTGTCGTTTCCTCCCTGGGGGCGTCATTCTTGGAGGTGCACACGGGCTCGAGGGACTAGAGGACGGTGACTTTGGTGGAGCGGTGCTTCATCTTACACATTGATGGTGGCGGATCTCGGCGGCGTGGCGCTGTGGAGACTCGGCGTCTGATGCGCGGAGATGGACTCGTGCAGGAGGTGGAAGCTGTCTGGCGTCACGGTGGCGTTGATGGCAGATAGGCCTGGCAAGGTCGGTGCAACAGTACAGCTCTGAAGATGGATTGGTGGCAGGCGGCTGCAGCGACCTCATACCCGGCAGGGGTCCTGGTTGAGAAGCACGCCGGACTGGTGGGTGCCCATACCAGGCAGGCGTCCTGGGTGGGACCTCAAATCTTTAGATGTTTAGGTTTGGCTGCGTGGTCTGTTTGGTATTAGGCCCAGACTTTCAGCGCCCCTACATCAACTGGATAGGGATAGCGACAGTTGTTGCTTGTTTTGGTGGCTTTAGACTTAGTGTTGTATGACTCTGTACGGTCTTGTATCAATAATTAATAAAATGGCCGTATGCATCGTCCAGATGCAGAGGCCGGGGGTCGTCCTCCTTTTCTAAAAAAAATGTATATGGTCCTTGTTAACTCCTCCTGGTTAGTATAATCAGGGAGGGATGCTGGTATATGCTTCTGTGACTTGGCAAGGAGTTTGATACATGTCAGTGTCAGGTCTTGGATTCTACTGTAGTGATGCAGTCTACAAAGCTTGATCTACAACGATGCAGTCACCTAGCTACTACAAAACAACATACAGGAGGTTTGCACCGATCCACGAACGGAGGAAGTTCTTACTCAGGCAAGCGCAACTTAGACTACTGACTTTCTTATGTCTTTGTAATTACAATACCTGGCTTACCTTCATCCATCTCGTAGTGCAGAAGCAGAAAGATGAGTATATTCCTTGTCACAGCCCTGGTGGTCTGCCTTGTCAGCCATGGAACCGACATGACCACAGCTTCAGCAGCTTGGGATGACCAAGATTTCTTCAGAAACTGTCCGCCATCCCGGTGCAGCAAAGATGGACCCGAGATCCGGTTCCCACTCCGGCTTGATTCCAGCAATACACCATCATCCTGCGGTGCAACATGTGCGAAGCTAGCATGCTCAGGCCAATCCACTATCATGCTTCACCCACTTCTTGGCCCATGCAATGTCAACTCCATAAATTACACCGGTGCCCTCCTCAACATCACCCCGCTTACCTCCGCGTGCACAATGATTCAGAATCTCATCTCAATAAGTTCACCACCGGCTGCTGACCACCACTGTACTTCACACTACAGCAGAACTGGAATGCTTGTAGGCTGCTCAAGGGAGTTCACGCCAAGCGGAATTACTCAGTATCCTGTCTATGATGACAGAGGTGGTTACTATGCTTCTGCCTCAGCTGCTGATACTATCGCTGGCCCAATCTCCTGCCTTAGCAACAAAACCCACTACTCGTATTTGGTGGCAACTGATGCATTCATGTATGATCTTCCATTGGACTGCAAGGTCATATCAGATGCCGCCCTCCCGATATTTGGCACAGGATATTATGGCTCCAAGCACGATGTTGAAGAAGGAGCCCTCCAATTTTATGACATAGCAGTCGACTGGAGTGAACAGGAGCCGTTATCCATTCCCTCTGAGTGCCAAAAATGCGAACAGAACAGGCAGCGCTGCGCATTCAGCTCACAAAGGAACGAAACATTCTGCTTGTCTCAACCCCATAAAGGTATCATTAATTTCTAACATCGAGAAAACCCATGCCATCCTATATTATCCTGTTAACTCCCAGTTTTGTAGTTTAAAATCATTGAGAATTTCCTATTTAGTGTACTCATATACTGATGTGCGATATTTCCATGAGTTTTGTTGTCAAATTATTTTGCATACCAGTAGAACAAACATCTGGGTAGCAAAAAGATTATAAGCTTGTGTAAATAAATTCTCATCTGAATCCTCTGAAATTTAAGAAACAAAATGGGGTCAAGTATTTTGATGCCAGAGACGTACCACTAAACATTGGAGAGAAACTTCGAGTGTTCCAAAAGTAGAAAAAAAAATCTAAGCAACTCTACCAAATACAGCATGACAATTATGGTAATGACCTGGGTTTATTTGATCAATTAGTGGACGACCATGTCTCACGCGTAACAGTATACTAATATAACTTTTAGCATTTACATGATAGACAGACAAAAACACATTTGAGATAAACACAAGCAATCTCTCAACTGTAATACAGTAACTTCAGAATTCCTAGAACGTATTCCAAGAACTTCAGGTTTCTATGGTTGCTATTGGACGTGAGCCAACATTTTACAGCCATGTTTGTTTCTAATTCCCCCCTGTACCAACTGCATTCCTAAAGTTTTTCGCTTACCAAGACAATCGGGTTGCAACGATTTAGGCCAAACCAAATCCAAAATACATGCTAGTACCTCATCGTAGTTATCTTACTAAATTCCACTAAAAATATGCATTGCTCTCAGGATTGTTCTGGCGAGGTGACATGCCAAATAACTGCATATGACAAAAAGCATTGACTCATGTCAGTAAACCCAAAACATGTATAGTTAGGCAGCTTGAATCCATCACCATCCATTCACTTCCAGGCATTATTATACGGGAAAATGAAGTACCAGAGCCTGATGCTGCATGAGCTGTACTAATATTGATGTAAATGTACTACTGTGCAAAAATAAATAGATCTGTATGGTGAAGAATATAAGATGGATACATATCACACAGAACAGAATAGCTTAAAGAACCACCTGGCTAGGAGAAATATAAGAAGCGAAAACAAGAAATGCATATGCATGATATGCCTGCAGAAAGTTTACCTGGGATCATGTGCGTCGCCATTGTGACATATGGTTGCCAGTAACAGTGCACGGTATATCAGATGGGTTTTGGGGGCATACAAGGGAGTTGGCCATGACAGGTTGAAGACATACAAGAAGGAATTTTCAAAAATAAGAGGTCGTTTCGACGGGTGATGGGGGCAAGATATGTGAGATTGTGACTGTGAGGTGGGATAAAACCCTTAATCCAACCAAGTTACCGAGCAGGGCCTACCCTTATGATTCTCAATCTTTCCCTAATCTTTACCTACTAATAAACCAGCTATTGCTTCTGGTCGTCCGTCGTGGTTGTTTTGCAGAAAACACCCTATAGTTCCCTGAAATCAACCCGCACTACAGGTTTTAATAAGTCAAAAAATGTTTCGAATTTACATAAAGCCCCTTGAGTTTTCTTTCGAAGCAGAGGGGGGCGGGTCGTGTGTTGCTGCCTGCTGGATCGAGGGGAGAAGAAGCACGCGCTATGGCTCTCCTCGGGAGTTCGGAGCGAGAGCTCGTGGACGACGAGCGCGGGGTGCGGCGGCGTACGGGCGTCGCGGGCCCGCAATGGGCTTGGCGGTCCTCGGGGTGCAGAGGATGGACATGGCCATCGGCAGGGCAGTGGCGGCCGAAGGAGGAGGGGCAAAGAGAGCAGCAGAAGGCGGACGCAGGGCTCGCTTGGCGCACGGGAGGCCGTGAAAGGGGTGGAGCTCGCCGGTCGCGTACGGACGCAGGGGCGGCCATGGGCTGCAGCGACCGGGCGCACAAGGTGAAGGCGTCACAACAGCTGCTGTTGCAGGAGACAGTAAGGGGCCCGGCGGAGGACACGGGGAGGGGAGGCAGAATTTGGCAACCGCGGCGGCCAGCAGCAGCGGTGGCGCTATGGCCATCCGGTGAGCAGAGGGCGGGCGCGGCAGCAGCGCACGACCCGTGCGAGAGGAGGGCGGTGGGCCACGACGGGATCAGGAAGGGGCGAAGCTCGGGCATAGCAGGAGGGCGGAGGAGAAGGTCGGGCGAGGCGGCACAAAGGCGAGCAGGCGGCAGGGGTCGAGGAGGAAGGAGGCCAAGGCGGCGGCGCTCCTGTGGCCGGCCGGCAGCAGAGGATCGGGAACCTCTCCCGATCGAGAATAGGATGGAGGTGGGGTTCGAGCAGGTGAGGCTGTGCGTGATGCGTGGGGTCGAGCGAGCGCTCACGAGAGGGGAGGCGGAAGGGGACGGACCATGGCGACAGCGAGGAGTGTTGCTGCTGCAGATCAGCTCACGTTGAAGGTTGTTGCCGCTTCGTGGATGTGTGGACGCGCTCGGGCGCGTGGATCTAATCCAGCTCCCACGCACTTGTGAAGAGGGGCTGCGCTGGGCGTCGGCCGCCTCGCGTGAGCTACACACGCGTCCCCTTGGTCCCACACCACCGCCTAGGCCTATCCCATCTTCTGGTCCAGTAGTTTCTTATCCACACGCGATCTCTCCTTATAGATTCATGCGCCCGTGGTTCCAAGCTTGCTGCACAGCTGGGGAATTAACAACATTTGCTTAGTCACTTGAAAATACAAAAGCTCAGGTTTTATACTCGGTACTGAATGTTTTAACCACCCATGCTGAATAAAATACTCCCGCCTTTTCTAAATATAAGTTTCTAAAGATTCCAGTATGACTATATACCGAGCAAAATGATCAATCTACACTCTAAAATACATTTATATACATTCATATGTAATCCATATTAAAATTTATAAAAAAACTTATATTTAGGAACGGAGAGAGTAGTACCTAGGCACTGAATTAAAATGGATTGGTAGCATATCATCAACGAGAACAGACCAAGGTAAAGACCGATCACACATTTACGTACCCTTTTTTCCTTTTTTTTTCCTCCCTACATCCGGATAGTTCCTAGAGCTGGCCATAGAGATATCATGGTTGTGTCAACTATAACTAAAATGGGATTAAGGCTATGCATAATAATATATTTGTAACTCCCTTGGGATTAAAATATGCACTAACATATTGAATTGCTCCGGCCTAATCTATACCTACTAATAAAAGAAATAGGTATTCTTAATGCGTCATGCTATTTTGTAGGAAACGGCGTCAAGTTTTTGGTAATAAATCTGTAGTACATATTAATCAATTTTTAAAATATCCATAGCTTTTTAACCCTAACTCCAAATTTAACATGTTATATCTGAAATTTGATTACAAAAATATGTAGAATCTGAATACGATATTATATTTAACTGTTATCATCCTATGCCGAAAGGGAGACGTCTTAAGATTGACAATATTCAGACGTGTTGTGATGGTAGACGTGTTGTGATGGTATGAACACTGAGAGCCAGCGTCGACAAGAGTGGGAAGAAGGATAAATAGAAACACAAATGAGATGCCATGTGTTGAAATAAAGGACATGGACCTACGAATTCATGGTTATTAGATTAGTGAGTGTTTTTCCATCCGTTGCAACGCACGAGCTCATTTGCATTGTATGCCGAGGGGGAGACGTCTTAAGATTGACAACATTGAAACGTGTTGTATTGATGTCAACATTGAGGCCAGCGTTGACGAGAGTGAGAAGAAAAATAAATAGAAACACATATGGAATGCCATGTGTTGACATAAATGATATGGACCTACTAAAGTTTGGACTCATGGTTATTAGATTGGGAAATGTTTTTTTTTCACCCGTTGCAACGCACAGGCTCATTTGCTAGTAATAATAAACCAGCGATGGTTTCTGGTCGTCCGTCATCGAGCTTTTTGCAAAAAAGTCCCTACTATTTTTTTATTCAATCCGCGGTCCTCATCATAAGTCAACTCGAACCGGTACAAAGGAAAAAAAAATAACCCAGCCCCGCCTCCGCCTCGCGGCGCTCTGCCCCGCCCCACTGCGCGCCGTCGGCCGCCCCGCTGGCCGCTTCCTGCCTCCCACCCAGAAACGGCGACAGCGTTTGCCAACGGACGGATCTAGGCGTAGGGGGGTTAGAGAGGCGCTCGGAAGGCCAATGAGGCTGGGGGCGCCGGATCCAGAGTTTGGGGTGGCGCCATGGTTGCTCGGTGAGCTCCTGCCAGGAAACATGGCGGGGCGAGATTTAAAGGGAGATAGGAGAGAGAAGGGGAAGGGAGTAGCGACGGAGTCTGCTGCTCACCGGCGAGGGCGACATGTGGGGAATATAGACGTTCCGTCCAGTCCGACTGACGAAGGATTAGGGGAGGGGCGGGCTGTGGAGACTTCGGGGTGGCTGGTGGAGATGCTGGCCTTGCCGGAAGGCCGGAGGAGGCGACTGGTGGCGGCTCGACATGGCTGCACTACACGGGAGCGGAGGCAAGAATTTGGTGGCCAGTCCGTGTGGATGCAGATGAGATCCAGCCGTGATGAGGGGGTGGGGTCTCATTTGACCCGCGCCCGATCCACTCTGGGGCGTAGCATCCGAGGACGCACCTCGCAGCGCCGGCTCGCATCGCGACTCTCCGACGTCGGGTCGCCGGCCGGCTGACATTGCTTTGCGGCTGTCGGAAGCAACGGGCCGGCCTGCATGAGGAAAGGAAACGGGAGGCAGATAGTTGTCACGGCCGCCGTGTGCAAGTCAGCTAGCCCATTGGCGGCGTTGCCGAAGCCCGCGTTGACGGCCACCAGCGCCTCCCCGTCCCCCTCAGCCGATGCCGCCAACAACCCAGGAACAACCCACCGACGCCACCACAGGTCGTAGCGGTGCGCGACTCCAAAGCAACTGTCCCTGCCTTCCCTCCTCAGCTACCAGCCTACCAACACTACTCTAGCACCGCTGCAACGCCGCTCTTGCTCCTGGGTTGTGAATTGTGATGATGGAGCGAGGCAGCCGATGTGCCGGACTCTACAGGCAGGGGAAAAGCAGAGATGTGGTGTTCCGCTGTGTGGTGTGGTGCCGAGAGAGATACAGATGGGGCAGAGATGTGGTGCTGGGGAGATAACGTGTACGACTTTGTCAGCGGAGAGTTGATAAACTGGGGATGGACGTGTATGACGCGTGGAGCCACCAGCACAGCAAGACTGGTTTCTTCTAGCAATCTCTTTTTGTGGATACTTCTAGCAATCGGCCTCTCGAAAAAAGTTTGGGTGATAACGTGTGCACGCATGTCGACAGATAAATGTTTTCCTGTTTTTAGTTACAGTTGATTTAGTTTGGATCCCGCACAGACAGAAAATGGACGAGACTTGTCTGTTCCTCTCCCGTGTGCCCATCCGTGCTCCCGCATACGTGGCTTCATTTGATTGGAACAAAATAAAGCCCGGCCCCACCCTCTTAAAATCAGAGGGGAGATGATTAGATTAGAAAGAAAAAAGGAAAAATACAACCGTTGGATGAGGTGGGAACACGGATGGGAGCATGGAAAGGGAGCAGCCAAGCCGGATTCACAGAAAATATCCCCAATTCCATGATGCACGCGTGCACGCATGTACTTGTTCTCCGACATTCACACGTTGCCCGATTTGGTGCTAAATATTTTCGTTATTAGGTTGGATACTTATGTTTGTCTCCCTCACAAATTCATACTGACTGAATATCTGGATACGAAAATAGGAAGATAACAAAATATTTATATATAGCATACACGTCGAACGAAAATAAATTCTAAACTTTTGTAGCAATAAATATCAACTTGAACTTCAAGCCAAAATACATGATTCTAATGCTTATGTGCAGTGTAATTAACAAAAAAATTGAGTTTATGATGCATAATCTAATCTATTTATTTCTTAATTAACACATTCTAGAAAACTCTCACGAGGGCAAAATAATGCGCATGAGAAAAAGCAAAGTTATGCAAATATGCAGTCAAAGCAAAAGAAAGCTAGAATAGACCAAATTACGTCTATCTGTGAATTGAGACGCAACAGACTAGGCAAAGACTTAGTCCTACATATATCGCAACAAAATAGCAACTTAAAACATCTATATGACGAGGACTTCACGGTCAACACACATGATAGAAGCATACATGTTTTGACGTTAGACATATACCGCGTTTTTGTTGTCTGATGATGTCACTAAATCAAAATAAGTATTATGTGTGTTTTATTATCGGTATGGTAATCTAAAGATAGAGTTGTTCACCCGATTAGTTAACTAGGATTCATGTCCCATGTTCCGAACTAGCGCCCCAAAGAATCCTATTGTCAATTGAACTATCATTTTTGTCATCATCAAACTTATCCTTTACCTTGCCGGCCTAATTGGGACAATTGGCATTTGCTTCGCAACGAAGCAAGTCAACTTATTTTTCTCCCATTGCAACGCATGGGCATGTTTACTAGTTGACCCTAAAGACTCAATCTGTTACTAGAGTTGGTAACGGAAAAAAAAAACTCTGATCCTCACCCCATCCTCTCCCACACCCACTGGCCAGTGGCCATATATCAATGTTGGATCTGACTTTTATCGCTTGAGTTAATTAGTAGTTAATTTTCATTTTACGTACTAAACAAACAACCAAATCTTATTCGCATCTTTGATATTTGCAGGTTCACGTGTAAAAATCATTGCAGGTACTACTCCTATCCAAATTTTTATCTTTACTAAAAAAAGATGAAATTGAAGTAAATATCTGCTGCACATAAAGTAATTAGCTACCTATTCCCGCTCTTACATTCTCTCATCCCCATTACAATCGCTAAAGTGGCAATTTCCAACCCTAAGGAATATCCTGATTTCCATGTATTCAGCTACATCATCTTCGGCGGCATTTGTTGTTCTTCTGTTGATGGTGGCCCCTGCTCTCTATCTTCCGCTGAAGACAAGATACAATGAAGAGATACATTTGAAAGTCGAAATGTTTCTCAAGACATATGGTACATCAAAACCCACAAGGTACACTTCCTCCGAAATCAAGAAGATAACCAGACGATTCAAGGATAAATTAGGACGTGGTGGATTTGGGTGTGTGTACAAAGGTGAGCTACCAAATGGAGTTCCTGTGGCGATCAAGATGTTAGAGAAATCTAATGGAGAGGGGCAGGAATTCATCAACGAAGCTGCAACTATCGGGAGAATCCACCATACAAACATTGTCCGCCTCCTTGGCTTTTGCTCTGAAGGGACAAGAAGGGCTCTTATTTATGAATTCATGCCTAAAGATTCATTGGAGAAATATATATTCTCGGGTAATTCTATTGTTTCCCGAGAACTCCTGGCACCAGATAAAATGCTAGATATTGCTTTAGGCATTGCTAGAGGAATAGAATACTTGCATCAAGGATGCAATCAGCGCATCCTCCACTTGGACATCAAGCCTAACAATATCTTACTCGACTACAGCTTTAATCCGAAGATCTCAGACTTCGGCCTTGCAAAGTTGTGTGCACGGGACCAAAGCATCATTACCTTGACTGCAGCAAGAGGCACTATGGGCTACATTGCACCAGAACTATACTCTAGGAACTTTGGAGGGATATCCTACAAGTCAGATGTTTACAGTTTTGGCATGCTGGTGTTAGAAATGGTGAGTGGGAGGAGGAACACAGACCCAAGTATTGGGATCCAAAACCAGGTATATCTCCCAGAGTGGATCTATGAGAAAGTAATGACTGGAGAGGAATTGGTGCTTACTTTGGAAGTGACAGCAGAAGAGCAAGAAAAGACAAGACAGCTGGCTATTGTGGCACTTTGGTGTATTCAGTGGAACCCAAGAAACCGGCAATCGATGACAAAGGTGGTAAACATGTTATTGGGAAATTTGCAGGGTCTGCAGATGCCCCTTTGTCCCATCTGACAATCGCCGCACGCCATAACAAAAGATGAAGATCGTATCACCATAGTGTACTAGGCCTACATGCTTGAGGGATATATTTAATTCATGTACTCCCTCCGTTTCTTTTTACTCCGCATACAAGATATGTTTGAAGTCAAACTACGTAAAGTTTGACCAAATTTATATTAAAAAATGTCAGCACCTACAATACTAAAGTTATATAGTGAAAATTAATTTCATGATGCATCTAATGATATTGTTCCAAATTGTGAATGTTGATTTTTTTCCTTATAAAGTTGGTCAAACTTTACTAAATTTAACTTCAGAAAAAATTTATATGGAGACTGAAAAGAAATGGAGGGAGTTTTAAATGCTAAACTAGATTAGATGGTAGTGCAATTGGTAGCAGTAGTATGTACAACTTGAAAGATTCGTTGTTTAGTCAGCTTCCTGGTGCATCTTATGAGCCACTATATTGTGATAACTATGAAGTAGAAACATATGTAATTGGATTTGATTTGCAATGAAGTAGTTAAAGAATGAGGAACCTGGTAGTTATTGTTGTGAATTATCTTCTGCACTATTTTTTGATTCTGTAGTACACTAGGCATCCCAGTTCCTCATTCCGAATGCAATTATGAAAAAAACGAAAGATGAGGTTATGTATACCTAAGCAAGCCCAGATTGCGCGGAGGAGCTGAGCTAGCCAATGGGAGAGAGCATGGTGGTGACCGGCGGCGACGCTGCTGCCGTCGTTGGAATTAACCACCAGCGCCGCCACCAATGGTACCGCCCCCCAGGGAAGAAAGGAAGACAGAAGGGGAGGAATAAAGTAAAATAATCTAGCTAACATAAGATACCACGCGAACGCCTCGCCGCACCCGCCGCGGCCGACTGGACGCGCCGCCACCGCCGGGGGCATGGCTTTTTTTTTCTTGAGACAGCCGGGGGCATGGATAAGGATGTCAACCGAACAGGCTCAACTACGCGGCCCATACAAAGTAGTAGTACAAAACGTTCATGACCCAGATCGACCAGCAGGGCCTGTCCACTTCCTAGTGCATGCAATACTCAAGGCCTTCAGATGGTAGTCATTTTTGCCCCTCAAAAAAAAAAAGATGGTAGTCATTTTTTTTTGCGGGTAGATGGTAGTCATTTTGATATAAAAAAAAGGGTGATCCCTATTTCACTCAAATCGTTAGCCCCTTGCAACCACAAAGAAATGGTCACTCCCATCTTCTCACCAACCGTGGAGTTTTTACTTTTTTTCATAAATTCGTTTATTCAGAATATTTTATCTCTTGAACCTTGCGTCCAAATCTTGAAGCGATTTCACCATTGTATTTCTCATATCAAGACCTTCAAAACTAGATTTCATGTCAATAGATTTCAACAAAAAAAAAACTAAAAAAACATGTGACTGAAAAAAAGAAAAAATATGCAAAAAAACTAAGAAAACAAAAACCAAAAAGACCGGAAGCCAAAAATAATAATGGTTAAAAATAGAAGAAAAAACCCAGAGCAGTGAAGCCCTTTTTTTCACTTCTTTTCGCTTTTCAAGAAACATAGTTGTGCTTCTTGCGGAAGCAACGATATGCCTCCACACAAGAAGCAAAGTAAATCTATGCTTCTTGTGGAAGCAAATATTTTTTGCTTTCTGAAAAGCACAAATGTGCTTCTTGCTGAAACAAATCACAGTTTCTACGTGGATGCACATATATTTTTCTTTCCGAGAAGCACATATGTGCTTCTTGCGGAAGCAAAAAGAAATCGTGATTTTTTTCCAAACCTAGGGAAAATCCAAAAGCTAGAAAACTCAGAAAAAGCCCATCTAGAACCCGAAAGCGCATATAAAAAATAAAAAAATCAAGAGAGTATGTGGCAGCAGCTAGACGCACCACTTGGCATGCTTTATGGGCACCAAAGGTGACCCCTGGAGGTCCCTGCAAGCGGTAACCTCGAGTTAGTTGCTCGCACATAGGTCGTTTCGCATACCCTCCCGCGCGCCTATATGGGCCGGCACATTTCGCTTTTGTCTCCCCACCAGTTTTTGGGAAGATTCTAGAACCTTCACTGAACTAGCTTTTTCTTGTTTCCTTTGTGTTTTCTTTTGGTTTTCCTTTCTTTTTCTTTTTTATTTTTTTACCTTTCCATTTTATTTTTTCCCTTATTCAAACCCAAGAACTTATTTTAATTAAATTTTAAACTCGTGAACATTTTCAGATTCGTGAAGTTTTTATAAATCCATAAATGTTTTTTTTCAAATTCAAATTATTTTTGAAAATCATGCAAAAAGAACATAAATTTAACGAACAATTTTTAAATTCCTTAACATTTTTTGCCATGTGTGAACATATATTTGAAATACAGGAACATTTTTTAAACTGTGCACGTTTTTTGAATTTTGAGAATATTTAAAAAAAATCATGAACATTTTCTGAACTCGGATCATCTTTTGAAAGCATGCACTATTTTTTAATTTATAAACATTTTCGTATTTTGCGAACATTTTTCAAAATCACAAACAGTTTTTGAATTCACGAAAATGGCGAGAATTGACATGCCCAGGATTTGTCATATTGCTGAAGGAACATTGTGATGCTACATCAACGTAAAATAATGACAATTGCTAACCCCAACATAATTTGCCATCCTGAAAAGTGTTCTCTCAAATTGTGTATTGCCGCCAACTCGTAGTTCCCTAGAGGTGTGTGTGCATGAAAGCGAGCGCTTTGACATTCGTGCAGGGGATTTAGAGGGCGAAACTACTATGCGGACGACTTGGTGTGGACGAACTGTGGACGATGGAGGATCGAACGGTCATACCAGTTGTCCACTACGCATGGATGGCATGATCTGCTGCATCGTGTAGAAATCGTCCAGATCCTATCGTGTGTGTAGCAGCGTTGTTTAGAGGGCCTCGGCTGCGCCTGCAAGTCACGAAATTTCTGACGTCATTAGAGCAATAGAAAATGCAGATGCAACAAAAAATAACTAACGTTTACATCTTTGAGGCCCAAAAATCCTTAGATGACGTAGATGCAAAAAGGATTTACATCTCCGTCTCCTAGAGATGTATAATACAATACCTCACGATGCAAATATACATCGCCAACCGCCAATTGCCGTTCCATTTGCTTCCCTTCCTTCTTCCTCCTACCCCACGTCGCACCACCGCCGCCGCTTCGCGCTAGATCCGGCACCACTGCCGCCCCAGGTGCCAGCTCCCATGTTCCTCCGCCTTCGGCCGCCACTCCACTGCCCGCCGCCACCAAATTCGGCCCTCGTCCATCGTCTCCCCTCGACCAGCCCTCGGCCCTCGTGTCTCCGCTTGTCGCCGCCACTCGAGTCGCCTTGCCCCCCACCTCGTTGCTTGCCGCTGCCGCTTCTCTACCCACCTCCGCACGCCGTCGCTCCAACCTTGCCCGACCCCGCCTCCGCCCGACCTCGCCGCCCCCGCGTCGTCTGCCCCGTCGCCGCCGCCTGACCTCGCCGCCCCCGCGTCGTCCTCCCAGTCGCCGCCACTTCGCCGCACGCCATGCCGCTGGAGAAGCTTCCAAAGGACAAAACAAGGTCCTTTAGCGAGCGAGCGAAGCCATTCGGCAACTTCAGCGTGGAGTTCTCCATCGGCCGACACTTCTTGCTCGACACCTACCCCACCGCCCACGAGGCCGCGCGTGCCTACAATGTGGCAGTGTGGCGTGCCGGAAGGCCGAAGACGCACCTCAACTTTCTGGAGATTGAGATCCGGGAGGATGCGGAGATGCTCGTGCCGCAGGGCATTCAGATGGAGGAGATACCGAAGAAGAAGGCGAAGAAGAGGCCGGCCATTATCGTTGGTCCCGGTGATAGTGACGAGGCGGCGATGGCGAGGTTCGCGCGGAAGAATCCGGAGTATGTTCAGGGCGAGCAGGGGTACTTCTGGAAAGCATTATGCCGAGCAAAAGAAGAAGAATATGGAGGACGAGGCCAGCCCCTTGACAAGTAAAAATAAATTGTAAATGGCCTCCGCACATGACAAATTCCGCGGCAACCTCCGCGCCAACACGAACGCCATCAAATCTAACACTGCCAATCTCGACGATCTGGCTGCATGGTGGCCAGATTTGGAGAAGCAAGTCTTCAAGATCGGCCTGGCTATCGATGCACTCCAACAGGAGCGCACATCATCTTCTGCACCACATGGCGAGGAAGGGCTCGGCCCACACACTGCTCCTCTTCCCCGGACAACCTGTGGTCACCTCGACCCCGAAAATGGCGCGATCGGGCTTCCTCACGGGTCAAATGACCACGTCGATGATCTTCTTCATCAAGAAATCTCTGTGATGCTCAAGCACTATCAAGTTTTTTGGCTATGAGGTTTTCTCTCCGTGGATTAATCTTTCGAAGAGACGCTGCTCTAATAACTTGTAAAATTTCACACGAAGTATCCAACCAACTCAGAAGGCGCGGGATGAATATTTATATCCGGAGCTATCCCGAGTGGGAAATGACCATTCAGGACATGACGTCCAGCCAATGGCCACCCAACACATAGCTAACGGTCGAATTTCAAACGCACCTGACAACTTTACTTGAGCAACAAGTAAAGTCGACTCATCATTCGAACAATTCTCTCTCAACCCAGAAGGTCATCATCTCTAGCTGACAAGTAAATGCCTCGAAAAACAAAGAGATTTCTCTCACATCTCACTTAGAATATGTTTCGGTGAAGCATCAGATAAACATAAGTTTCGAAAAACTTTGACCGCACTTAGTAGTACGGCGGTCATGTGACTCAAATAAGAGAAAAAGAACTACAAAAGAAAATGCCACGGCTTCTCTTCGTCTTCTTTCTTCTCCACTGCAGCCAGCAGTCTCGGACCATGCTCTGTAGCAATTGCTTCGCATCGGCATTTTTTTGGGTTTACTTCCATCATGCAATATCTTCTATAGCAATCTTCTTGATTGCCTTAGCATTCTTCTGAGTTTGTAGCAAACTCCTCTAAACACCAGGGACCTAATCTCTCCGTGTGCACTAGCAAACACATTAGTCCCTCACTATTTCTGTCCAGCAGTCTCTAAAACTCTCAGGGAACTCAATGGCACCAACATGTGCAATACTGGTGATGGACTTCGGTTCTTCGAGCATGACATGGCTTGCAGGACCAGCCATCAGCATGTTTTATGTGTTTAGAGGACGAGGACAACGTTGAGCATATCCTGACCCGGTGCATCTATATGCTTGGGAAGTTTGACACAATGTTTGGGAACTACTCCGGGTTAATATGCAAGGGCCGCTACCGATGGACACAACCAGAGTGGTGGTTTAGGGAAAGCAGGAATTTCAAGACTGCAAATAGGAGAGGTTTCGACACGTTGATCACGGCGGGCGGTGACTTGGTCCCTTTGAAAGGAATGTAATGCAAGGGTATTCAGTAGGGTACAATACCAAAATGACACCGATGGAGCTATCTGTTCATGTGTTGCAAGAGGTGGCCTAGTGGAGGCAAGTGGGTGTTGGTGTTGGTGGTCTACAACGTTTTATGAGAGATTAGTCTAGATTGATGTTGGTGTAAGGCGATTGTTTCTGGTCTGTCCGAATGTTTGCATCCATGATAGACTTCTTGTAAGTATTGTTTTTTTCTTTTTATAAAAATATGGTACGTCTTTGGCATATTTTTGAAGAAAATAGTTCTCAAAACAAAAAGGATGCTATCTCATAGAGCGCAGGTATCGGTGGCTAACATGTAACCTGGATTTTGGATCCGCTGCTGGTACACATCTGCATGGCTCTATGGCCAGTGCGCTAGTAATAATGCTCTGAATGGCTTGTTGTGATTTTTGAGCGGGTACGGAATCTGAATGACTTCGGTGGTCACTTCTGAATCTATATTCTTGAAAACTCTAATTATAGAGAGTACTCAATTATAGAAGTACGCAGCAGATTTGTTTTTGATTTAGCTCTTTTATTATTAAGAAGAAGGGATCGGGCTCGTCATCGACATCCACGTGGTACTCGCCCAGAAAGCCTAGTTGGAGCTGAGTCAGTCGAGCATGTGTTCAACATGCGCGTTCAGCATTCGGAGGAGCCTTTACAGCGAAGAGCAAAAATGATTGATTTTGTAAGCAGAGTGGTCTAAGTGCCTAGCGAAACCAAGACGACCGGCAGTGCGTGGTAGGAAGCAGAATTTAGCAACCCGGCCATCGATGGCGTCGTCACGGCCGGAGACGGCGGGGGGAGCTCTATGGAGTAAGCTGCAGGGGCAGGTGGTGCTGGTGACGGGCGCCTCCTCCGGCATTGGCCGCGAGTTCTGCCTCGACCTGGCGCGCGGGGGCTGCCGGGTCGTCGCCGCCGCTCGCCGCGCCGACCGTCTCTGCTCCCTCTGCGACGAGATCAACGCGGCCGCTGAAGCCCCCCTGGCGGTGGCCGTCGAGCTCGACGTCGCTGCCGGCGAGTCGTTCGTCGAGGCCGCGGTGCAGAAGGCGTGGGACGCCTTCGGCCGCGTCGATGTCTTGATCAACAACGCAGGTGTACGAGGTACATATTTTGCATGCTCTAGTGATCACTGATCAGTGCTTCTTTTCTAATCTTGCTCTCTTAAATTTACAATTGAAAACAACTTGGTCGTCATTTTGTTCGGGTTAATGCTTCTTCTTTGCATGCATGTTTGTACAAATATTCCAGCAAAAAATCACGCAAATATACGCATGTTATGCAAGTCAAAATAAATTGTGTTCACAAATAAATTGTGAAATGAGGAGGTAAGAGGACCATGTTAAAACTGTACAAAGAACAATGAAATTCACGCAAGTACAAAAGGACGAGAAGATTTCAATCGGGTGGCTATTAATGTTTCCTAGAGTTTGCTAACATTGGAAACCCTTCCAAATTAGAACTCAACAGTATGCTTTTTGTAGTACAACATTTATATTATTCTAGTTAAATCCGTAATCAACATTTATATTAATACCCACTCCGAGGAAGTAAGTGTGTATGCCATGCCATCAAGCTCCGGGGGTGAAGGAAAAAAAGAACTTATAAGTATGTGCTTTGCGTAATTCAGGAGGTGTGCATTCGGCGTTGGATTGGCCGGAGGACGAGTGGGATAAACTCATGAAGACCAACCTTCGGGGAGTATGGCTCGTGGCCAAGCATGTGTGCAGACGCATGCGTGATGCCAAGCTCAAGGGTTCGGTGATAAACATTTCGTCTACTTCCGGTCTTGATGGTGGGATCACACATGGCTCCTTGGCATACTCAGCCTCCAAGTCTGCCGTGCACTCTGTCACAAAGGTACATAACTACATATATATACTGTACTAGCTTGAGCAATGAATATGTATTGTGTTGCTTTCCGATCATAATAATGCTGTAATAAGCATTTGAATATGATTTTTTGCAGCTAATGGCTTTGGAATTAGGAGCACATGGCATTAGGGTGAACACGATTGCGCCAGGAATCTTCAAGTCGGAGATAACTGCTCCCTTATTGCAAAAGAGGTGGCTGAACGATGTCCTGTCAAAGATTGTGCCACTTAAGAAAATTGGTACTCCTGATCCAGCGTTGACGTCGCTGGTTCGTTTCCTGATCCATGAAACTTCGTCGTATATAAGTGGCAACATATTTGTTGTAGACTCAGGCCTCGTCCTGCCTGGTGTCCCAATATTCTCTTCTCTGTAATTTGATTGCTCGACCTTCTCTCTACTGCCGGTTTGTGGTATTCCATCAATTATTGTCCTTTCTTTGTTATTATACCATTCGCTAATCCGACATATGTATCATGCAAGCGTACGTGCTTGCTTAAAATAAGGTTGATGTTTTCCGTTGTCTGGATGATGTCGCTCTCGTCGTGATCATGCATGTGTTTTAAGTGCAGAGTGTGAAAGAAACATAATCATTAATCAACCAGCGTCATTACAATCTTGTTCACAAAGAGTGTCAATCTCATCAGGAACACACTGCAACCACACAGCAGTTTTGGACAGCGAACAGCCCGTCATATATAGCAAGAGCATGGCTAGCTTTATTCTGCTCGTGTTTGATGAAGGTCATTTATCATGCTGGCGGGTCTGCCCAGTTTTGTGCATCCGTAATGTCATTAGGATATTGCGTTGTTGCAGATGCCGGATGTAATTGGTATCTTCGTGATATTAATATATTTTCTTTATCGAGAATCATGCTGGTGGGTCAGCCCAGTTTTGTTATTTCCTTTCGGGGGACTTGCTGGAGCTAGGAGCAGTTTCGTCGCGCTTTTTATTTTATTTTTATCCTTGTAGCTCCGAACTTTATGGTTTTCATTAATAAAAATCAGAAGGGTGTGAAGCCCTTCTTTTATCAACAAAAAAAATCATGCTGGCAGGTAGCTAGCTGTTGCTTCGTGTCTCCCAGAATTGCAGGAGTCCGCGATCTATTGGCCTCTACTAGTTCCTTGATCATATGCACCGACGTGTTGCAGTCCATGCGAACTACTCCCTTCATTTTTGTATACAGGTATTAGGATAAACATTAATGTCGGTTTAAGCCAATGTTAAAAGTTAGTTTTCCTCCTTGTTTGACATGTCAATTAATGCGTATTTTCTTCTCATTGGTTTATTAATACAGTGTATGCACACGAACATTCTCACTTTCGCATGCATGCAAGGGTTACTAATGTCTTTAGTTGCTAGCACGAGGCAAACCCCATCAATTTTGTCTCTATTACTATTAGTGGCCTTATATAGCTGTAAATTGTAATTTTGATAGTGGTCTTGTATACAAAAATAGGGGAGTATAAGCTTGTCCTTGCAATGATATTGTGGTTGGTAACTATAACTTTCAGTTTCCAGAATGCTGAGACCAGAGTCAAACTCATGCCATATCTCAATCACAATGGGGCGTGGGTTTATTCTACCCTTTGGGCGTTTTGAGTCGGTGGCAAAATCTACTGGTATTTCGAAGTAACAAAAACAGAAAACAAGACATAAAATGGTACAACAGGCAGAGCCAGGCAGGGCAACCCAATGTGGTCGTCGACCGAAACACCTCGACCTAACCTGTCCCTTCCCCAACACCACGGCCGATTCGACTATACCATAGGGCAGAGCTGAAGTTGGTTGCTATAAGGGCAACTCCAAACCATAGGGCAGAGCTGAAGTTGGTTGCTATAAGGGCAACTCCAAGGGTGCATCAAAACACCCCTAAACATCTGACGTCGTCCAAATATTTTTAGGAAACGTTTGGGGTCGGGGCACCGGCTGAACCTGTGCGATCCCCTTCCATCGGCTCACAAATCGCTCGCCATTAACGCCCCACGCGGCTGCGCTGCTTCCTCTCTCTCTATTTTATCTCGCCGGTCCCTACCTCAGTTGGCCGTCGCCGTTCGCCGCCCCCGCCGGCCGTCCTCATCGCCGGTGGCCACCAGCATCGGCCATCCCCGTCGCCGTTCGCCGTCCTCGCTCGCCGGCCCCGGCAGAAGCTGGAACCGCGTTGTGGCCTGCTACAACCGGTGCCCAGGAGAGCTGCCATCATGGATGGCGAGCATGGTGACGGCGAGCTGTGAGGACGGCGGCGCTCGTGCTGCAGACATGGCGGAGGCATTGCAGAACCTGCCGCACGCCCTCATGCTACAACCGTTAACCAAAATGCTTCAAACCAAGATGAAAAAAGCTTCAACCAGATACATCAAACGCTGCAAGCAGTCATTGCCATGGCGGAGTGCTACAATCATCGACATAAAATGCTACAACCCTTGATGAAAAAGCTTCAACCCGAAACGATAGAGAAAGCATTAACCAAGGCTGCTACAAAGAAAAAAGCTGCAACCATTGATAGAAAAGCTTCGACCGTAGATGAAAAAAGCTACAACCATTGAAAAAGAAAGCTACAACCATACACTGCATAACCAGAAAAGTTGCATCCGTTGTAGAGAAATCTTCAATCGTATGTGCGAAATGCTTCAACCTGCGCGTGTCGCCACCGAGCCGCAATCACAGTGGATGGCTGGCGGCCGCCGTTGACGCAATTTCGTGCAGCGATGAGCATCAACGGTGAGGGGTGGCAGCGGAGCTAGAACCGCGGAGAGCTACAAGCGTAGCCGCTGCAAGCTGCAACCGCAGATATAGTTGTTTCATCTGTCGCGGCGGCGATAAGGACGGCCGGTGAGGGTTGGAAGCGGCGACAGGGACGGACAGCGAGGGTTGGAAGCGGCGACGGAGACGGGTGGCGAAGGTGTGGACGGGCGGCGAGGGTGTGGATGGGCGGCGAGGGATAGGAGGCGCGGCACGGCGCAGCCCGGGCGAGGGGATCGAGCCGAGAAAGAAGAAGTTGGGTATGAGTTTTTTCTTTTGCTCCAGAACCAACCGCGTGCGGCTCGCATCGAATGGCGAAGGCTGAACCATCCGAAACTATTCGGCCGGTGCGCCGGCGCCTAGCATCCCCCACTATTTTTTGCCATCCAAGCCAGGTAATTCGTGCACGAGGGCGACGGCGGTAGTGAGTACCAAACCCAGTCATTCTACTCGTCCCAGGAGCGCCTGCCCTCGTAGACGAGCGCCTGGGCCGCCCTGGGAGGTCGTGCGTCAGCTCCGCCTCCATGACGTACACACTGCCCTCGTCCTCGGCGCCGATGCCATCTACGGCGAGGACGACGGAGCAGCGGTGAGGCCTGCTGTTGGCGAGGGGGGCGGAGGAGGTCGGAGGCCCGGCTGGAGGGGCGAAGCTGGACGTGGCGCATACCTGGGGTGGGGGTGGGACGCGACAGCGGCGCTGGGGAATTCCTCTGCACCCATGCCATCGGACCACTATACATAGGCCACTCGAAGCTCGCGGTCGTTCAACATTCATGTAACAGGATTCACATACTGAAATTATTTTTCAGCGTTTGACATTGAACACAAGTCATCATACTCCCTAGGCAGAGTGTGGCGCTGCAAAGACCGGGCTACATGGAGCTCGTTTTGCAAAAATATATATGCATATTATTTGAGCATGTATAAAATTTCATGAACTAATTTGATTCTTTGCATGCTAGACAAAAAAGACAAATATCTGATACAAATACTACAAATAAAAAACCTCTTAATCTGTGTATTTCTTTTTTTGTATATCACATATGAATAAATATGTTCATGAAATTTTATACATGTATACTACAAGTATCTATGTACATGAAAACATTTTTTCAGATTTTTTTTTGAGATGTGGAAAAGGTACTTTTGGCTGGAAGAAAAATAAAGAGCTCAATAGAGCTCGGTCTCTGTAGGCACTTTTCGCCTACGGCACTCCTACTTGGCCAAGAAACCAACTGCGTGCTTAGAGCAACTTTAACGGGCCGACCCAAACGGATGGTGATTTTGTCCGTTTTTGTCCGTTTGGGTCGGCCAGACAGACACAGATGCCCACTTCGGCATTTGGGTCGGCGCCTGCGCCCAACGCTGGCCGATACCCATTTTGGCGGCGCCAAAAAAATAAACGCATGCATATTAAAAAAAAGAAACATCATTAATTAAACATTAAAGCCGGCCACGAAGGCCGGCAAAAGTCCACGCGTCCACACATTTGCATTAAAAAAACAGCCTAAAGTACAAGGCGGTGCGTTGCCTTAGGCGTCGTCGTCGTCGTTGTCGTCCTCGGGGTCCGTGAGGTCGATGAGCATCGTCGCCGGCCCGGTCCAGGCAAATTTCGTGTTCCAGAGCGCCACCATGTCGGGCTGTGCCGGCGCAGGCAGTGCCGGGGCGGGGGGGGGGGGGGGGGGGGGGGGATGTGCGACCGCCTGTGCAGCCGCGGCCTGGCGCGCCTCCTCCTCGGCCTCGCGCTGCTCCTTCTCGAGGCCGCGCTCGAGCATCTCCTTGTACTCGCCGCGACGGCGCTGGCGCCACATCTCGACACTAGTGCAGAACCGGGCAATAGCACCGGTTCGTAAGGCCCTTTAGTGCCGGTTCCATAACCGGCACTAAAGTGTGGGCACTAAAGCCCCCCCCCCCTTAGTACCGGTTCAGCACGAACCAGTGCTAAAGGGAAACCACGTGGCACGAGCCAGCTCCGGGGGCCGGGAGCCCTTTAGTACCGGTTGGTAACACCAACCGGTACTAAATGTTTGTGGGTTTTGTTTTATTTTGTATTTTTCAATTAAATTTGTGTTATCAATTTAATTTAGGATTGTTTTATGTTATAATGAGTTGTAGTCGTCGTCGTCATCATCATCATCATCGCATATTAATAAATAAATAAACTCTAGCTAGCTAAAAATCATCGTAGTCGTCTAATTACCACTATTTAATCATCATAGTCATTACCGCTAGCTATCTAATCATCACCAACACTGGCTAGCTTAAAGAGGAAACATTCACTTTGTAACAGAAGCAAAGATATCATCGAGTTCAACATAATCATCACCAACATCGAAGTTCAGGACACGGACATGAGACACTAATTAAGAGCATGAACTAGTGCTGCTTCCTCTCAGGTAGAATAGCATAGAACATGTATAGCTCTCCTGATTCATCATACTGGAGCATGCAGATGAATCTGTCTCCTAATCTTGGGTTGCGCTTCTCCTTGCTGCCCCCTAGTACTTCTCTGCGATCGTTAACAATTTTGCTCTAATCTTTCACTATTAAGCATTCTTCGCTTTCAGAAATCCTGAATGCACTCATGTGCAATGTAGGATATCTTGGCCGTAAGCTAATCATTGACATGTCACCTTTAGTCTCGATCTACTGAGGCACAACTGTCATCGGAAGTCCCTGTTGAAGAACATCGTATAATAATTAATATACTAAGCAATGAAAGTTTAGCTTCAAAAATAATGTATGCAAAAGATGCACTAATTAAGGACAAATAGTTAAAATCTTACCATCTTTCGATTATAGATGTGACCGTAGTTCAATACGATCACCATTGGTCGCATGTTTTGAGTACTAACATTTTTAAGTTCAGGAAAAAAAATTGTCTTGACAGTATTAAGATCCTCAAGTCATGAAACATAATGACTTATCTCCTCGCAGTTTAGTTGAGCCTCGGGGCAGTAGTAGGTCCTGTCTACCAAGCGCCGGACCTGTTTGCTTGAACCGAAATAAGCTGACAATACAAATTAGTTGTCAACTATTTTTGAATAAACTGTATCAAAGACATAAACATATGCATGCATGGTTGAGAAAAACTCACATAATGGTAGAACTGGAGGCGTTTGCACATCGACCCAGATGTCTATATTACCTTCAACATCATCTTCCGGACGAATATCAAAGGTGACAACCATAAGCCTTGCATAGTGCTTGCCAAGGTTTGCATTCAAAATGGGTGTATGTGTCTCCATTATATAATTTGACTTTGAAAGTATACCCATGCTCCGTCTTCAAGTAAACTCTCTTTACCTCCATATCATCTATAGCACTAAAACATATCTTATCCAAGACAAAAATTCTTGCATGGCAGGGGATGCGCTAGTAGAATAGTGAAAAATTAAAATTATAAGTTGAAGCAAATGAAGCATAAGTTTTGCATTCAAATAATAATTGACAAAGTGACTTACTGTATCAACTTCGAATGTCTCATCCAGCTTGATGCTGAAGCGCCTACCATCAACAAGGAAATTTCTGTCGCATAGGCCACGCTGGTCTTCACAGTGTTCGCACATAATGAAATATTTTTCGTCGTCAGATGACATTTCCTATGTTCATATAGGTGAAACATTAAACACCTATTACTATCTAAAATTAATTAATATCTAGCCAAATATATATTCATCTAACATTTGACATTAATATATCTAACTATATTCATCTCTAACAATTGACATTACTATATATTTAACTTTTCTATCTAATTCATCTAACATTCGACATTAATCTAACATTTATATAAATTCAAAATATATAAAAAATTAAATAAACATAAAAACTCATTAACAATTAATATTTTAATTAGATCATCAAATCTTAGATACCTAAATTTTCTTACTAAAAATAAACTAGTTATATTAATTATTGAACTAGTTCAAATCTCATATACCTAAATAAACTAGTTATATTAATTATTGAACTAGTTCAAATCTCATATACCTAAATAAACTAGTTCGACAATTTTCTTATTAAAAATAAACTAGTTATATTAATTATTGAACTAGTTCAAATCTCATATACCTAAATAAACTAGTTCGATAATTTTCTTACTAAAAATAAACTAGTTATATTAATTATTCAACTAGTTCAAATCTCTAGTTCGACAATTTTCTATCTAGCTAATTATCTAACATTCGACATTAATCAAACATTCGATCATCTAATTAACTTTTCTAAAAAATAGAAAATAAGTAAAAAAATGTGTGTGTGTGTATGTGTGTGTGTAGTGTGTACGTATATATGCATGTGTGTGTATGTGTGCGGCCCCGTACGCCGCCGCCCCGTACGTACGAGCGGGGGCGCCGGCGTACGGGGCGGGGGCGGCGGCGTACGTACGGGCAGGGGCGCCGCCATACGGGCCGGGTGCGACGATGACGGACGGCGGCGCGGCGGGTATACGCGAGAGCGAGAGACGTACGGGACCGTGGCGGGACGACGACGGATGGCGGCACGCGGCGATCGGGGCGGCGGCGTGAGACGGCGACGACGACGGGCGGCGGCGGGGACAGCGACGACGATGACGGACGACGGGCGACGGGCGGCGAGGACGGGTTCGAGCGGCGCGCGAGAGGTTGGAGACGAAAGAAGTGGGAGATCTAACTGAATTTTCGTAAGTGTTGTATATATAGGAGAGGCCTTTAGTACCGGTTGGAGCCACCAACCGGTACTAAGAGGCGGGAAGAGCAGGCCTTTAGTACCGGTTGGTGGTTCCAACCGGTACTAAAGGGTGGTCTTTAGTACCGGTTGGAGCCACCAACCGGTACTAAAGGCCTCGCGCTGCCATCCCAAAGTTTAGTCCCACCTCGCCGGGCGAAGGGCAGCCGCACTGGTTTATAAACCCAGCCGCGGCTACCTCTTCGAACTCCTCTATATAGCAGGCTTCTGGGCCTAATTAATTAGGGCGCGCTGCCCTGTGAGCCTGCTGGCCCTTCTGGGCCTGCATTTGCACACCCTAGGTCTGGCAGGCCCACTGGGCAGCGCGCCAACAAATTTTTTATATAGTTTTTCTTTTCTGCATTATTTATTTTCTTCTATTTATTTTTGAGTAGTTTTTTATATAGTTTTTTCTTTTCTGCATTATTCATTTTCTTCTATTTATTTTGAGTAATTTTTTGTATAGTTTTTTTATTTTCTGCATTATTTCTTTTCTTCTATTTATTTTCTTCTGAAAATTGAATGTTGCATACTGAACAATTAGGTAAATGACCGAAAAACAATAAATGATGTCAGAACATGTTGGAAATTGATGACGTCGCTTTGAATGCTGCATACTGAACACAAAAGAAGTCCGGAGTTCAAATAAGTTTAAAAAAGATTGAAGTGGCCGTGTAACAGATGAGTTCTCGTCCGAAACCCTGATACTCCGAAAGAGTATGTCCAGTTTGTACACGAAGTGCGTCCAGTTTTTGCCGTGACCCTCTCTACTCTTTCGCGCATGCTAAAAGGGTGATATGATGATACCATGTCAAGTTTCAATATTTTCAGAATTCATTTTGTAGTGATTTTCAATTTCACGGTCATTTAGCTCTCTAAACAATTAGGTAAATGACCGAAAAACAACAAATGATGTCAGAACATGTTGAAAATTGATGACGTCGCTTTGAATGCTGCATACTGAACACAAAAGAAGTCTGGAGTTCAAATAAGTTTAAAAAACATTGAAGTGGCCATGTAACAGATGAGTTCTCGTCCGAAACCCTGATACTCCGAAAGAGTATGTCCAGTTTGTACACGAAGTGCGTCCAGTTTTTGCCGTGACTCTCTCTACTCTTTCGCGCATGCTATGCGGGTGATATGATGATACCATGTCAAGTTTCAACATTTTCAGAATTCATTTTATAGTGATTTTCAATTTCACGGTCATTTAGCTCTCTAAACAATTAGGTAAATGACCGAAAAACAACAAATGATGTCAGAACATGTTGGAAATTGATGACGTCGCTTTGAATGCTGCATACTAAACACAAAAGAAGTCCGGAGTTCAAATAAGTTTAAAAAACATTGAAGTGGCCATGTAACAGATGAGTTCTCGTCCGAAACCCTGATACTCTGAATGAGTTTGTCCAGTTTGTACACGAAGTGCGTCCAGTTTTTGCCGTGACCCTCTCTACTCTTTCGCACATGCTATGCGGGTGATATGATGATACCATGCCAAGTTTCAACATTTTCAGGATTCATTTTGTAGTGATTTTAAATTTCACGGTCATTTAGCTCTCTAAACAATTAGGCGAAAAACAAAAAATGATGTCAGAACATGTTGAAAATTGATGACGTCGCTTTGAATGCTGCATACTAAACACAAAAGAAGTCCGGAGTTCAAATAAGTTTAAAAAACATTGAAGCGGCCATGTAACAGATGAGTTCTCGTCCGAAACCCTGATACTCTAAAAGAGTTTGTCCAGTTTGTACACGAAATGCGTCCAGTTTTTGCCGTGACCCTCTCTACTCTTTCGCGCATGCTATGCGGGTGATATGATGATACCATGCCAAGTTTCAACATTTTCAGGATTCATTTTGTAGTGATTTTCAATTTCACGGTCATTTAGCTCTCTAAACAATTAGATAAATGACCGAAAAACAACAAATGATGTCAGAACATGTTGGAAATTGATGACGCCGCTTTGAATGCTACATACTAAACACAAAAGAAGTCCGAAGTTCAAATAAGTTATTAAAAATAAAAAAGAGGTGCAATGCTGGTTAATTTGCTTCAAGCCATTCAGAATAGTGTAGACTGCACTGCACATAGCTCGGTGCAATTTATGCTATTCCGCAAGGCTTGAAGCTAATCAACATGTAGGTGAGCATTGCAACTCTTCGTCATTGTCTGTGCACTCACGGCTTATAAACCGCTCATACTGCCTCTCTCTTGGCGAGGTGGGACAAAATCAGCTTACAAAGAAACTCTAGTACCGGTTCATGGCATGAACCGGTACTAAAGGTCTTCGTGGGGGCCCCGGACTGACCATAGCCTGACACAGCCTCATTAGTACCGGTTCGTGGCATGAACCGGTACTAAAGGTTACCCACGAACCGGTACTAATGATGCCCGCCCGCCTAGCCGTTGGAACCGGCACTAATGTCTAATGGTCACATTAGTGCCGGCTCAAATTCAAACTAGTTATATTAATTATTCAACTAGTTCAAATCTCTAGTTCGACAATTTTCTATCTAGCTAATTATCTAACATTCGACATTAATCAAACATTCGATCATCTAATTAACTTTTCTAAAAAATAGAAAATAAGTAAAAAAAATGTGTGTGTGTGTATGTGTGTGTGTAGTGTGTACGTATATATGCATGTGTGTGTATGTGTGTATGTGTGCGGCCCCGTACGCCGCCGCCCCGTACGTATGAGCGGGGGCGCCGGCGTATGGGGCTGGGGCGGCGGCGTACGTACGGGCAGGGGCGCCGCCATACGGGCCGGGTGCGACGACGACGGACGGCGGCGCGGCGGGTATACGCGAGAGCGAGAGACGTACGGGACCGCGGCGGGACGACGACGGACGGCGGCACGCGGCGATCGGGGCGGCGGCGCGAGACGGCGACGACGACGGGCGGCGGCGGGGACAGCGACGACGATGACGGACGACGGGCAACGGGCGGCGAGGACGGGTTCGAGCGGCGCGCGAGAGGTTGGAGATGAAAGAAGTGGGAGATCTAACTGAATTTTCGTAAGTGTTGTATATATAGGAGAGGCCTTTAGTACCGGTTGGAGCCACCAACCGGTACTAAGAGGTGGGAAGAGCAGGCCTTTAGTACCGGTTGGTGGTTCCAACCGGTACTAAAGGGTGGTCTTTAGTACCGGTTGGAGCCACCAACCGGTACTAAAGGCCTCGCGCTGCCATCCCAAAGTTTAGTCCCACCTCGCCGGGCAAAGGGCAGCTGCACTGGTTTATAAACCCAGCCGCGGCTACCTCTTCGAACTCCTTTATATAGCAGGCTTCTGGGCCTAATTAATTAGGGCGCGCTGCCCTGTGAGCCTGCTGGCCCTTCTGGACCTGCATTTGCACACCCTAGGTCTGGCAGGCCCACTGGGCAGCGCGCCAACAAATTTTTTATATAGTTTTTCTTTTCTGCATTATTTATTTTCTTCTATTTATTTTTGAGTAGTTTTTTATATAGTTTTTTCTTTTCTGCATTATTTATTTTCTTCTATTTATTTTTGAGTAATTTTTTGTATAGTTTTTTTATTTTCTGCATTATTTCTTTTCTTCTATTTATTTTCTTCTGGAAATTGAATGTTGCATACTGAACAATTAGGTAAATGACCAAAAAACAACAAATGATGTCAGAACATGTTGGAAATTGATGACGTCGCTTTGAATGCTGCATACTGAACACAAAAGAAGTCCGGAGTTCAAATAAGTTTAAAAAAGATTGAAGTGGCCGTGTAACAGATGAGTTCTCGTCCGAAACCCTGATACTCCGAAAGATTATGTCCAGTTTGTACACGAAGTGCCTCCAGTTTTTGCCGTGCCATAAGTATTGCACATCTAAGTCATATGTCATTGATCTTACATTAAGATTCGTGTGAATATTTTCTTTTTTTTCTTTTATACTTAATTCACTCACTTAGATGTGCAATAATTAGAGCACATCTAGATGTGACCTAGACACACCCTATCAAATAAATAGAATATCCCATCGAGTGCGGCGATGGCGTGGACAAGCTCGCCTGCTCCCGGTACTTGTACCAATCGGACAGCGACGCATTTCAGGCTGTATTGAATGTGATCGTATAAACACACACCAGACATCCGCATGCAACAGTGGAATACGAAGACGGTTCCGTGTAAACAAATTGTGGTCCCAATGTGCTCCTGAACCATTGGTACATGTCTCTTAGAGCGATACAGAATCTAAAAATAAAATGACGAGAATTCAGAAGATCATGCACATACCTAAAAATCATGCCACTTTAATCGCACGATAGTCTCATTGATAAACACTAGTAGAGTGCCCGTGCGTTGCCACGGGCTTTTGAATATATTGCTGGAATTATATAAACATAATACATGTTAAATTTCACGTGAAGAGAATAGATAGCACAAGCAAAATCGGCTAATAATTAAAGTTAACTTCACTTGCAATGTAAATTGATAACAAAAAAGGCAATCTGATGACTTATACATATAGAGAGATTATCTAACTAAAATCAGTTACAAATTAAGATCCATTTGATGCGCTTAAGAAATTCTCGCACAATATTAAGAATATAGACTTTAGCTCCATTCACATGAAATTTGAACAAATATAACTAAAAAAACCCTCCTCAACTCATACCCAACCAGCACAAGCAATATATATAATTAGCACGAAGAATTCACGTCGAAAATCTTAAAATATGTAATGGAGAATACTCATTGGGCACAGTGGATGAACTAATTCTTCACCGTTCCACCAAAGCATAAAATAATATAAATAGTCACACGCATCCCTACAATTTTCGAAATTAATATTATTTTAAATGTTACGATAATGCAATATATAAATTTATTGTTCGTCTATGCTCATTGGAATACCAAGCAGAAATTAGCATGTCCACATTTTGGTAGTTGATAGGTTAGTCTGCTGGGGTGAACGTTTGACATGGGCCAGGTGATAGTTGTTGATGTGCTAGGTTCCTCAAAAATTAATTAGCATGTCCACATTTTAGTAGTTCTATTATTCATGAATGCAATATTTGATTAACATTTTTTTAGAAATCACGTAAGAGGGATTTCCACCACATACCCAAACACTTGTTTTTCATTTTCAATGCTCAAACGTGAAAACCAGGATATTGTCAAGTGGAGCATGTGTACGGTTCTACCGTCAGAGTAAGTGTCAAGTATAATCCTTGGGCAGGAATTTACTAAAGCTAGTGCTTAACCTAACATTAATAGCTTGATAGAGATTTGCCTCAAAAACTCCATGGCCAATGAACTGCATAGTCCAACAGAACAGCTTTGCTACCAATCCCACCTAGGAGAAAAATCAATAATTTATGATCAATCAATTTGTGTTATGTGATCTTTTTTGTTTGTTATTCCCTCTATTTCTAAAAATAAGCCTTTTTAGATATTTCATTACGGACTACATACGAATGGATATAGACAAATTTTAGAGTGTAGATTCACTCATTTTGCTCCATATATACTCTATATTGAAATCTCTAAGAAGGCATATATTTAGGAACAGGAGGAGTACGAAGCATCTTCAACATCACAAACTAAAGGCTTATATTTAGGAACGGAGGGAGTACAATTGACAATCAACAGCACAAACTATGCTCCATCCTACATCCTAAAAGCAAATAAATGAAAAATTTCAGGGAGTTAGAGCAACTGCAACACACCGACCCATTTTGTCTTTTCGTGTCCGCGCAGACGAAAAAGTTTGCCCAATGCAGTCATCGCCGCCGCAACGCCATCGCGTCCGCTCCCCCGCGCACGCATGAACAACAGATGCATGAGCAACATATGCAGTCACCGCTGCCGCGCAAGCAGGAACAAACAGCAGCCAATCACCGCAGCAGCAGTTGCAGTCGCCGCCGCCGCGCAGTTCTGCCGCCGCGCTCTAGACTCCATGGATCCCAAAATGGACCTCGCGAGCGCCGTGACAGGCAGCGCCCGCCCATGAAGGAGTCCCTCATGAGCTCCACGACGAATAGTGCCACGCCACAGCATCCCTCCGCGGGCGTGTGCTCCTGGTCGACGCAGGTGGCAGCTGCGCCTGCCTGGTGCTCGCGAGTCCGGCCCGGCCTCGCCTCGTCGTGCCGAGCCGCCTCCCGTGCCCAGTCGCCAACCTCCGCGCCCCCGCGCACGCAGGAACAACAGATGCCTGAGCAGCATCTACAGTCACCACTGCCGCGCAAGCGGGAACAACAATGTTGAAGTATAAAAACAGATGCACCACATCACATAAGCATGTCCGTGGTCATAGCATAACACAGTAGCATTGCGCAACACCATATCCAAACCATTCGCGCATCCAGAAGTTAAAAAATCTCACCCACAAAAATGAAATATTAGTGGCACACAGTGGGAGAACAAACCTTCTGGCGCTTGAATGTACACATATTGTAGAAACACACATGTGGAGAAAGAAGAGAAAAACTTGTATAATCAAAAAACTGGTAAAGCTAATTATATATCCCCATGAGCAAAACAAACTGATAAACGACTAAAAACCAGTTATGTTTCCTAACTTGTGGCAAACATTCATTACATATGGCAAAAAAAAATGACCACCTGTTACAGTTTTTAGGTTTCTTGTGAAACCTTCTGACAGTGGTTTAATAAAAAAAATATAGTTCCAAATAGAAACTTTGAGAAAGAGTAATGCATATTGATCATCCCAAAGGGTACAGTGCAGAGAAGCAAGAAAAAACACATGGATAAAGTGAACTGCTCTGGTTTCCGAAACACAGCAAAAATGTACAAACAAACCTACAAAATTTGACTTCCATGAAGGCTACAAGACTACATGGATAAAATCCATCGTCCTACAAGAGCACTGTAACTATTTTTGTCCCCACTCTAACCTATCGTGGATTTATTTTCAAGCAACATTTCGTCACAAACCAATCTAATAATTCTTACCATATCAATAAATTCCTGGTGAAACTAAATAGGAGAGTACTTAACAGTTCATTTCACGTCCATCCACAAACATTCCTAGCTAGCATGCACGTGAGAAAGGTATTAAATCTTTCATACAATCACCACAATCTACATTGGCTAGAAACAATAAAAACGATTGGTGCCGGTAGAAATAATGAGTTGGCCAAGCTGCGTGCCCGTTGCTGTGATACTGACTTCTCAAAATAAGGAATCCTCCAACAGTGATAAAAAGTAGAGTAATCTCCTCAACTGAAGAAGGCCAGGGATGAGACTGACGTTTTTCTGTAAACTGGCTTTTAGTTATATGTATGATAAAAAGAAAGGAACAAAGAACACAATAAAAGTGGCTAAAAGTATATATAAGTATAAAAACATGCAACTACAGAAGTACCAATTATCTAACAAAAGTACGATGATACTTTCCCAAGATGATTGTCGATTGATACAGTGATCTAATCCTCTAATTACCAACTTGACAACTAACCTAATGTCTACAAACACAAAGCAAATACTCTTGGAAAAAAATCAACACACAGAAAAATACAAATGTTCACTACAAGAAATATGTCAACTTATGACCTTCTGTCAGTGACCCTCGAAGAATTGGTCATAAATTTATGACCATTTTAGACCAATTGGTCAAAAGCTGTTCAGGGGGCTCCAAACCCTAAACCATTGCGACCATTTTGGTCAGAAAGGTCGTAATTTCCTTACACGAAATGGTCACAAAGCAAACAGTGCTAGTCCGCTGCCTTATTTCTAGTTGTTAATGACCAATATAGATGGTCATAGCCTTGTAGATTGTGGTGGGTTGTGATGACTAGGCGACATCTCATCAGTTTTGCCTATGTGTCATGTCCATGTGGCAGTTTTTGCCCTAGGTTGTGAAGCAACCTATATTTCTATCATTCCCAAAATTTCCAAAAAAATCTCATAAATTCTTTGGGGCATATCTTCATCAAATATGTAAAAATCCTTCCTTGCCTAGTTCAAAACTAATTCAACAATATTCATTTTCATATTCTGTTCACAACAACACTTTATGAAGGAAGTGCTATTTATATATTCTTGATTGCCCTCGGAATTTTTGGGCACTCTTTCCTATCCAAATCATTACCGCATGACAAAATTCAGCTCCATTTGCCTAGCAAATCTTCTTCGGCAAATTTCCAAAGTTTTTGTCCACCTAGAAGCATTGTGACGGAAGTACCTTTTTTATATCTCTAAATGACATGAAATTTATACAGTTCCTTTATATGTCCAAATTATCACCCTCCTCCAAATTGCAGCTCAGTCAAATCATCTATGTGAGCCCAAGTTCAATTTATATTTTATGGCCAAATTGGCACGTTGCAAAGAAAGTGTTATATAGACCCCTCCTATTACCCTCAAACTTTTCGGGCACTCTTCCATACCCAAATCATTGCCACATGATAATATTCAGCTCAATTTTCCTAGTAAATCTTCCTCGGGAAATTTCCAAAGTTTCTACCTCGAGAGAAGCTTTGTGAAGTAAGTACTAGCTAGGCTTACCCAAATGATCTAAAAATTTACCAGCGCATGACCATACCTAAGTAACTTACCTACACCAATTTTGAGCTCATTTCATTCATCCAATCTCTCTCACTAGTTTTCCCAAGTTTCTGTCCATAGAAGAGCATTGTGAAGGAAGTACTACTTTGGCATGTCCAAATGGTATCAATTTTCTACAATGCTTTCTTATGCCCAAATAACCATCCTTCACAAAATTTCAGCTCACTTCATTCATTATTTTGAGCCCAGCTTCAACATTCATATTTTTGTCCAGCGTGGTACTTTGCAAAGCAAGTACCACCTAGGTTCCTCCTTTTGAGCTCAAAATTTGTGAAGACATTCTCCTTAGTAGATGATCATCCTCAGCCAAAACTCACGCCCATTGGCCATGTGCATTTCCCATACCGCTAATCAAACACTTGGCTGCTAATTCATGTTTGAGCATCGATCGGTCTCCTCGTGAGAATCTTATGTTGTAATTTTCTTCCTAGCACCAACCTGGGGAGTGCCCAACCCACTAGACATGCCTAGACCGCCCAGAACACATGGCAACATTACGGTCACGCGGTGACCACGCGACGGGCATGCGAGTTTACGCGCTCTAGAGTTGGGGCCCTCGGCCACCGTCCAAACCTCGACGTATCGCCACCAAACCATGTATTTATGATTAAATAGGTCCTTATGTAACTAGAAATGATTTTTGGAAAAAATAAATAGCAAACTATGAGGCAGCTGTAGTTCAAATTTGACCCGCTTCCAACTGAATCGGCGGAAATTTGTCTTTTTCACGAGAGGTGGATCAAAACTTTTTACACCCAACTATTTTGTCAATTGTGAATTAAATATGTCCTAGTATTTTAGAAAATTGATTTAGTCCAATTTTGCAACAATTATTTGGTAGTTCCTTCACAAAAAACCCCCTTTCGGGCACTCGGAAAATGAAAAATGGTTTTTTCGTCCAAAGAAAATGAAAACTTCCTTAGGCAACATTGTTTGCCATTCCAATATGCACCCTTGTGCACAATATGAGATCATTTGAACAAACTATGCCACGAATGTGGCCATAAGATAGATCATTTGGCTTGAAAGCCATGAATCTTTAGAGATGATAGCTCATTTCTGAGAACACCTTTTTAAAATAATTACCGTATTACAAGTTTGTTATTTTTCTTAGGAACTTGGCCACATATAATGACACAATGCAAAGGTTTCCCAATTTTTTGATTTTTTTTGAATTTTTTTATGCCCGTTTCAAAATGCGGTCAAAACGGCGGGCTTGACCGTTCCTAGCTAGTGGTTGAATCTTGGAAAACTTTTGGTGTTTCTCTGATTAAATAGATACTTATGTACCTAGAAATGATTTTTGAAAAAAATAAATAGCAAACTATGAGGCAGCTGCAGTTCAAATTTGACCCGCTTCCAACTGAATCGGCGGAAATTTGTCTTTTTCACGAGAGGTGGATCAAAACTTTTTACACCCAACTATTTTGTCAATTGTGCATTAAATATGTCCTAGTATTTTATAAAATTGATTTGGTCCAATTTTGCAACAATTATTTGGTAGTTCCTTCACAAAAAAACCTCCTTTCGGGCACTCGGAAAATGAAAAATGGTTTTTTCGTCCAAAGAAAATGAAAACTTCCTTAGGCAACATTGTTTGCCATTCCAATATGCACCCTTGTGCAAAATATGAGATCATTTGAACAAACTATGCCACGAATGTGGCCATAAGATTGATCATTTGGCTTGAAAGCCATGAATCTTCAGAGATGATAGCTCATTTCTGAGAACACTTTTTTAAAATAATTGCCGTATTACAAGTTTGTTATTTTTCTTGGGAACTTGGCCACATATAATGACACAATGCAAAGGTTTCCCAATTTTTTGATTTTTTTTTTGAATTTTTTATGCCCGTTTCAAAATGCAGTCAAAACGGCGGGCATGACCGTTCCTAGCTAGTGGTTGAGTCTTGGAAAACTTTTGGTGTTTCTCTGATTAAATAGATACTTATGTACCTAGAAATGATTTTTGAAAAAAATAAATAGCAAACTATGAGGCAGCTGCAATTTAAATTTGACCCGCTTCCAGCTGAATCGGCGGAAATTTGTCTTTTTCACGAGAGGTGGATCAAAACTTTTTACACCCAACTATTTTGTCAATTGTGCATTAAATATGTCCTAGTATTTTAGAAAATTTATTTGGTCCAATTTTGCAACAATTATTTGGTAGTTCCTTCACAAAAAAACCTCCTTTCGGGCACTCGGAAAATGAAAAATGGTTTTTTCGTCCAAAGAAAATGAAAACTTCCTTAGGCAACACTGTTTGCCATTCCATTATGCACCCTTGTGCAAAATATGAGATCATTTGAACAAACTATGCCACGAATGTGGCCATAAGATTGATCATTTGGCTTGAAAGCCATGAATCTTCAGAGATGATAGCTCATTTCTGAGAACACTTTTTTAAAATAATTGCCATATTACAAGTTTATTATTTTTCTTGGGAACTTGGCCACATATAATGACACAATGCGAAGGTTTCCCAATTTTTGATTTTTTTTTGAATTTTTTATGCCCGTTTCAAAATGCGGTCAAAACGGCGGGCTTGACCGTTCCTAGCTAGTGGTTGAATCTTGGAAAACTTTTGGTGTTTCTATGATTAAATAGGTCCTTATGTACCTAGAAATGATTTTTGGAAAAAATAAATAGCAAACTATGAGGCAGCTGCAGTTCAAATTTGACCCGCTTCCAGCTGAATCGGCGGAAATTTGTCTTTTTCACGAGAGGTGGATCAAAACTTTTTACACCCAACTATTTTGTCAATTGTGCATTAAATATGTCCTAGTATTTTAGAAAATGGATTTGGTCCAATTTTGCAACAATTATTTGGTAGTTCCTTCACAAAAAAACCTCCTTTCGGGCACTCGGAAAATGAAAAATGGTTTTTTCGTCCAAAGAAAATGAAAACTTCCTTAGGCAACATTGTTTGCCATTCCAATATTCACCCTTGTGCACAATATGAGATCATTTGAACAAACTATGCCACGAATGTGGCCATAAGATTGATCATTTGGCTTGAAACCCATAATCTTCAGAGATGATAGCTCATTTCTAAGAACACTTTTTTAAAATAATTGCCGTATTACAAGTTTGTTATTTTTCTTGGGAACTTGGCCACATATAATGACACAATGCGAAGGTTTCCCAATTTTTTGATTTTTTTTGAATTTTTTATGCCCGTTTCAAAATGCGGTCAAAACGGCGGGCTTGACCGTTCCTAGCTAGTGGTTGAATCTTGGAAATTTTTTGGTGTTTCTCTGATTAAATAGATATTTATGTACCTAGAAATGATTTTTGGAAAAAATAAATAGCAAACTATGAGGCAGCTGCAGTTCAAATTTGACCCGCTTCCAGCTGAATCGGCGGAAATTATTCTTTTTACACGAGGTGGGTCAAAGATTTTGACACCCAACCATTTGGTCAATTGTATATTAAATATGGACTAGTACTTGAGAAAATTGATGGAGTCCAATTTTACAACAAATATTTGATAGGTTCTTCACAAAAAACATTTTTGCCTCTCGGAAAATGATTAAAAATAGCTAGAAAGATCAGAAATGCGTAAAAATTGGTCCTTATCCATAAAATATGGTCTAATTCTAGTGAAAATTTGTGTGGTACCCTTTTGCAAAATATTTTTGATACCTACTTCACAAAATCCTTCTAGTTTTAGTAGTACTTGGAAACTCTTTTAAATCACTGGTTTTCTGAACCAATCAGAACCATTCCCACGGATCGATGACATGGCGCCCATCCATCCATCCATCTCTCCATCCCACATCCATCCATCCATCTATCTACAAAAAAAAGGAAAAGGAGATAGCCCACCCGCAGCCCAAACCTTAGCTCAGATCCCCCATCTCCTCGCTGCCGCCGTCCCCTCCCGATCTCACCCCCACCTCTCCCCTCAACCAAGGACGACGGAGATCCAGTCCTCTCCCTGCGTGGCAACCCTTCCTCCCACCCACTGCCGACCTCGCCGTCCTCCTCACCCACCGCCCACCTCGTCCCTCCCTCCTCCCTCTGCCCCTTGCCTCGATCCCCCAGATCCAATCGACACAACCCCGCCGCCCCCGCACCCCGTACTGTCCACCATGGCCGCCTCCTCCTCCTCCGGATCCCCGCACCAACCCACCACCCCGCCGTGGGGGCGTGTCTGCGGCGGCTGCCCAATCGCACGTCGTGCCTCCTTCTCCCTCGGACCAATTCTCGTCACCGCCACCAACATCGCCCAATCCCACCACCGATGGGCCAGATCCCGCCCGATTTTGGCATCCTCCGGCGCGCCCAACACACCACCGTGACCTCCTCCGCCCGTTCCTTCCTCCCATCGGGCCAGATCCGGCGCGCGCGTCCTCCAGAGGCCAAGCGCAACCCTTCCCAGCGGCTAGGGTTGTGGCTAGCATGTCGCCGTCGTGGCTCCGGTGACTCAGGTGAGTCTCTCCACTCCTCTTCGTCACATACCTCCCTCTCTTCCTCACCTCTTCTTGTCTCCCTTGCAGATCTCGACATCTAGGTTTGTTTCTTGCTCCGTTGACGGCTAGGGTTCCGATGTGGTTCGGTTGTGGCATGGCGGAGCGGGCGACAGAGGTGTCTTGGAAGCCACCAACATCAACAGCGTGCTCCTACTCCAGCTTCTGGCCAGGGTTCGTCGGCCTCCTCTCTCTCTCTCTCTTCCCCCACTGTCTCTCTATTTCGATTTACCTATCTAAATTACGTCTCTCTACAACTGACCCCTTCTCTCCCCTCGCCTTGTGGATGCAGATCTGTCGAGGGATACATCATCGCCGGAATGTTGTCCTGGGTGCAGTCCTCCCTCATGCCACAACACCCACACTTGACTGACTCTATCTCCATTGCTGCTGGCTATGGCTATTGCTCTGTGGTGCGGTGTGCTGTGCTGAGCTGGCCTTGGTTGGATTCTTGGGAGGCTATTTGTAGGGAAGGAGGTTATTACGGTTGTGATGGTAGGGGTGGGGATGGGAATTTAGGTTGTTGTTACTTGGTAGTGCCTACATAGTGAAGTCTAGTTGATTTTTCATATGGTATACCTTGTTATCGATCATCATTTGCTTCCTAATACACCTCATCAAAGCTTTCAAAGGCTCTCATTTTTCTGCATTACAAAAAATTGTAGTGCTGACCCCACAAGTACTTAGCATTTCTAAATGTGTCTATTTCTTTTGCTCCCCTAGGTTTAACCCCTAAGCTGCAAAAACTTTAAATTGGTCTGTGGGCAAGTGGGTTGGTAAATATAGAAGATGTAGAGATGTAGAACTGAAGCTTGGTACTTAGCCATTTAATTTGTAGGTACTTAGTCTTACCTACACAATGAATTGTAGTTCGTTTGTCATATGGTTAGTGTTGGTCATATGCAAGTAAACTGGATACCCATCAGACTAACTATTTCCCAAAGTTAGAGTGATACATTCTGTACTACACTGCTAATGCCTATCCGAGTTCGTTGTTTTATTTTCATGGTAACTAAATGTTGAATTTAGCCAAACTTCATGTCACCATGCGAATAATGTTTTTGCTCAAAATTCTTTTCTGTTTGTGTGGTGCTAAACTGCCAATAGAAGACGAGAGTTCTTGTTGAACAACGCTACAATTGCATTGTTGTATGTTATTTAGGGTTGTCCTAGTTGCATAAGAGCATCTTTTACTGTGCATTTTGTTTCTTTGCTCAGTACAGAATGTATTGCAAGTGTTGTTCATTATTTTTTCCTTTTGTCTAAATATATCACAAAAAGTTATGTATGGAGTAGTGATTGTCTAATGTCCTCTTATATTACCAAATGGATGAAGCGAAATCTTGTGTGACCCCGTAGCGTAGCATGGGCATCCTACTAGTTGGTATGATAAGTATGTGTTAGGTTTGTCCAGTCCATCAATGTCGGTAAATGTGTTGTGGTCTGTGAATGTGTATAGATTTTTTTAAATTTTGTTGGCTGTTGCAACACTTGGATTATTTATTAATATAACCCAGCAGCGATGCTTCCATTTTAAGACATGTACTAGTGTGCTAAAACTACTACTGTACCTGCTTCTTCTTAGCCTGAGTAGTACATCAGCCTGTATTAACTTGTGTTAATTGTATTAACTTGTAGCCTAGTCACTGCAGTCATCTTGTGCTTTTATCTTCTCTGTGATGTCATGTGCCTTTGAGTCTACTTATTGAAAACCTTATGCTCATATATCTTTTTAGTCCCTCTATTTCCATAAATGTGACACTGTTTTGTTTCTAAATACTTGACACATACAAGTTTGAGGGCATTATCCTAAACCCCTGCTATGATTGATCCATCTCCTCTACTTTGTTACTTGTGCTTAATTGAGATGTTACTCAAGGGTAGTGTTTGTGCCAGCATATATAAATGATATGGTCGCTTACTTTAATATGTGTGTTGACTCAAAACTGTCAAAATATCTAGAAAGAGAGTGAACTCACTTCGCAGATTCTTTCAATCTTCAATGGTTATGGTTTTTGCATTATAGATTCTTAATCTCAGCTGATTCTAGATTCTTCCAATTGCTAGCTAGCTCCAAAAGCAAATCGTCTTCATTTGGAAGATGCAACATTCTATCAGAATCCATTCTCCTGCTCTTTTTCTTGTACTGTATGTCATCCATTGTTCAAACCTATTGGCAAGTTCTTGTAGTGTGTCGTTCTATTCAGAAGTGCATTTTTATTTTAGGATTTGCTTCCTGTGTGGTACTGGATGGCTGAGTATTAAAACAATTTGGTTACTATCAAAAGCACTATAATTCTCTGGAATTAAACTTTGACAAGCATGCATATATGTGTTCGTTTTTTTGGATTACGTGATGGCATTCTATGATTCTATTTAACAACTTCCGTATTATCTTCTTATTTCTCTTGTCCTTGTGCAGCAGGATTTGATTCGGTACAATGGGTTCATCGTGCCAGGCTCCTCTTTTCTGCTGCTTCCATGCAACGGTGGTGGCGGTGGTGCTGTTTGGCATTGGCTACAAACACACCCAAGGTGAGATCCTTTCCTTCCTCTGCTCCCCACCTCTGTGGTTGGTCTGAGCTTGTCGTGGTCATGGAGCCATGACTATGGTGGTCGCTCTGCGTTCATGTCCATTGTGCCATGTGTATGCCTTCTACATCAAGTTAGCATCCTTCTGCACAAAATTTTGATGTGTTATTGGTCTGTAGAGAAAATGCTTTGTGTCACATGCTCAACACACTTTGAACTATATACCTGGTTCAGTTTTAGAGAATGCTCCTGGTTGTTTAACACACTTACTGAACTAATCAGCCTATTGACTAACTACCATCAGTATCCACCAAACGACTGTGGAAATAACTTTTGCTGATAATCCTTTGTTTTAAACAAGTACTAATGTTTTGGTAGGACAAGAAGTTTCAAATTCTTATGCTGGTTTATGTTCTCTTTTTAGGTTATGAGAAGATATGCTGCTGGAAAGATGCTCTTAGCAAACTGGAAGGGTTGCAACCAAATCCAATTGACAACATGGCAGTGGTCTCTGAATATCTAAGCTAGTGATCATCTTTTCAGCGATTCCTTTTCTGTTTGGCCTTCTCGTAGGTAGTGTACATTAGTTGTCTGTTGGAGTTGTGATGGCAGTATATCTTCTTTGTTGCTTCGCTGTCGTTTGATATAGATGGCATTCTTTTAGTTGCTATTGCTTATGTATAGATAATCTGATGAAGATGTACATATGATATATGATTGTACGGCGAAACAAATATTGCTTTGATAGCAAAATAAAAAAACTCATATATTTCTCTGTTGTCCAGTCCTATGAATTAGCGGGCTGAAAATATTGATGGGTTGGAAGAGGCTTTGGCCCAAACAATGCTGGACAAAGATAGAACAAAAAAAGTCTCAAAAATAGAAAATGGACCGCAAAAAGGCTGAGGTCCAGAAAATGGAAAAGGCTTAGAAAACAAAAAACGCCATGTTGGGCTAGGCCCATGTAGCTAGCGAAAATTAACTGAAAAAAAACATAAAATGGGCTGAATTAATGGGCTCATGTTGGGCTAGGCCCATGTATCTGACCAGAATTAAAAAGAAAAATAACATTAAATGGGCTGAATTGTTGGGCTCGGCCCATATAGACACCGAATTGGACCGGGCTGAATCTTATCAACGACCTTTTCAATTGGTCACAATTTTGCCACGTCAGATTGCCACGTCGGATCCGACATGGCCCGGGGAGAGAGCTAGCGACCAAAACAGAAGGTCATAGGATCAACGACCTTTTGTTAAAGGTCGCTATAGTCAGTTTACGACGCCCAGCTTTTGACCTTATGTTTTTGGTCACAAAAAGGTCATAAATGGAAATTTGTGACCATTCAGTGACCAATAGTGGTGGTCATAAGTTGACATATTTCTTGTAGTGGTTCCTGGACCATTCAAAGTGTACATGAAAGCCATACATATGAGTGGACTCCCACGTCCATATGCAAATTTTCAAGCCTAAGATGTGGCAAATTGCTTTGGTCAGTTTGACAGCCCCAGCTTCATTAGTCTTTGGATCTGATTGCAAGCTCCATCTGCATCAGTCTAGGAAAGGAATCTGGGTGATTGGTTCCTATAAATAAATTGGACAATATAAATTTAAACAACTTGGCTTACCCATAAATCTAACAAATCTAAGCTGGAGCTGCAAGCTACGCTGAGACAACCAAAAGTTTAAAGATGAACTGATGAAGAAAAAGTAACCACTTGAAAAGGAAAAGAAATAGGAACAAAAACGATGTCGCTCTACAATCGTCTCTCCCAACTCCATTCCCCTAGCTTGCCCTCTCACCTCCTTGCATATCAACCAAAATATCTGATCGAGACCAGACAGAAGCAATGGTGGGAGAGTGATGCGACGGCAATGAGTTGGGCCAATGCTTCCAAGAGAAGAGTGTCTCAGTGATGGGCGTCGTCTAGTCGATGCTAGTGGCGATACCTAGGGTGTTCTTGTTGGGGAACGTAGTAATTTCAAAAAAATCCTACGCACACGCAAGATCATGGTGATGCATAGCAACGAGAGGGGAGAGTGTGATCTACGTACCCTTGTAGACCGACAACGGAAGCGTTAGCACAACGCGGTTGATGTAGTCGTACGTCTTCACGGCCCGACCGATCAAGCACCGAAACTACGGCACCTCCGAGTTCTAGCACACGTTCAGCTCGATGACGATCCCCGGACTCCGATCCAGCAAAGTGTCAGGGAAGAGTTCCGTTAGCACGACGGCGTGGTGACGATCTTGATGTACTACCGTCGCAGGGCTTCGCCTAAGCACCGCTACAATATTATCGAGAATTATGGTGGAAGGGGGCACCGCACACGGCTAAGAATATGATCACGTGGATCAACTTGTGTCTAGAGGTCCCCCCTGCCCCCGTATATAAAGGAGCAAGGGAGGAGGAGGCCGGCCCTAGGAGGGGGCGCGCCAAGTGTGGAGTCCTACTAGGACTCCCTAGTCCTAGTAGGATTCCACCTCCCATATGGAATAGGAAAAGAGGAAGGGAAAAGGAGAAGGAAGGAAGGGGGCGCCCCCCTTCCCTAGTCCAATTCGGACCAGACCAAGGGGAGGGGTGCGGCCACCCTTGAGGCCCTTTTTCTTCTTTCCCGTATGGCCCAATAAGGCCCAATACGTATTCCCGTAACTCTCCGGTACTCCGAAAAAATACTCGAATCACTCGAAACCTTTCCGATGTCCGAATATAGTCGTCCAATATATCGATCTTTACGTCTCGACCATTTCGAGACTCCTCGTCATGTCCCCGATCTCATCCGGGACTCCGAACTCCTTCGGTACATCAAAACTCATAATATAACTGTCATTGAAACCTTAAGCGTGCGGACCCTACGGGTTCGAGAACAATGTAGACATGACCGAGACACGTCTCCAGTCAATAACCAATAGTGGAACCTGGATGCTCATATTGGCTCCCACATATTCTACGAAGATCTTTATCGGTCAGACCGTATAACAACATACGTTGTTCCCTTTGTCATCGGTATGTTACTTGCCCGAGATTCGATCGTCGGTATCTTAATACCTAGTTCAATCTCGTTACCGGCAAGTCTCTTTACTCGTTCCGTAATACATCATCTCACAACTAACTCATTAGTTGCAATGCTTGCAAGGCTTATGTGATGTGCATTACCGAGAGGGCCCAGAGATACCTCTCTGACAATCGGAGTGACAAATCCTAATCTCGAAATACGTCAACCCAACATGTACCTTTGGAGACACCTGTAAAGCTCCTTTATAATCACCCGGTTACGTTGTGACGTTTGGTAGCGCACAAAGTGTTCCTCCGGCAAACGGGAGTTGCATAATCTCATAGTCATAGGAACATGTATAAGTCATGAAGAAAGCAATAGCAACATACTAAACGATCGGGTGCTAAGCTAATGGAATGGGTCATGTCAATCACATCATTCTCCTAATGATGTGATCCCGTTAATCAAATAACAACTCTTCTGTTTATGGTTAGGAAACATAACCATCTTCGATTAACGAGCTAGTCAAGTAGAGGCATACTAGTGACACTCTGTTTGTCTATGTATTCACACATGTATTATGTTTCCGGTTAATACAATTCTAGCATGAATAATAAACATTTATCATGATATAAGGAAATAAATAATAACTTTATTATTGCCTCTAGGGCATATTTCCTTCAGTCTCCCACTTGCACTAGAGTCAATAATCTAGTTCACATCGCCATGTGATTCAACACTAAGAGTTCACATCACCATGTGATTAACACCCATAGTTCACATCGTCATGTGACCTATACCCAAAGGGTTTACTATAGTCAATAATCTAGTTCACATCATTTATGTGATTAACACCCAAAGAGTACTAAGGTGTGATCATGTTTTGCTTGTGAGATAATTTTAGTCAACGGTTCTGTCACATACAGATCCGTAAGTATTTTGCGAATTCTATGTCTACAATGCTCTGCACGGAGCTACTCTAGCTAATTGCTCCCACTTTCAATATGTATCTAGATCGAGACTTAGAGTCATCCAGATCTGTGTCAAAACTTGCATCGACGTAACTTTTTACGACGAACCTTTTGTCACCTCCATAATCGAGAAATATTTCCTTGTTCCACTAAGGATAATTTTGACCAATGTCCAGTGATCTACTCTTAGATCACTATTGTACTCCCTTGCTTAACACAGTGTAGGGTATACAATAGATCTGGTACACATCATGGCATACTTTATAGAACCTATGGCTGAGGCATAGGGAATGACTTTCATTCTCTTTCTATCTTCTGCCGTGGTCGGGCTTTGAGTCTTACTCAATTTCATACCTTGTAACACAGCCAAGAACTCTTTCTTTGACTGTTCCATTTTTGAACTACTTCAAAATATTGTCAAGGTATGTACTCATTGAAAAAACATATCAAGCGTCTTGATCTATCTCTATAGATTTTGATGCTTAATATGTAAGGAGCTTCACCGAGGTCTTTCTTTGAAAAACTTCTTTAAAAACACTCCTTTATGCTTTGCAGAATAATTCTACATTATTTCCGATCAACAATATGTCATTCACATATACTTATCAGAAATGTTGTAGTGCTCCCACTCACTTTCTTGTAAATACAGGCTTCACCGCAAGTCTGTATAAAACTATATGCTTTGATCATACTACCAAAGTGTTTATTCCAATTCCGAGAGACTTGCACCAGTCCATAAATGGATCGCTGGAGCTTGCACACTTTGTTAGCTCCTTTTGGATCGACAAAACCTTCCGGCTGCATCATATACAACTCTTCTTCCAGAAATCCATTCAGGAATGTAGTTTTGACATCCATTTGCTGGATTTCATAAAATGCGGCAATTGCTAACATGATTCGGACAGACTTAAGCATAGATACGAGTGAGAAACCCTCATCATAGTCAACACCTTGAACTTGTCAAAAACCTTTTTGCGACAATTCTAGCTTTGTAGATAGTAACACTACTATCAGCGTCCGTCTTCCTCTTGAAGATCCATTTAATCTCAATGGCTCGCCGATCATTGGGCAAGTCAATCAAAGTCCATACTTTGTTCTCATACATGGATCTCATCTCAGATTTCATGGCCTCAAGCCATTTCGCGGAATCTAGGCTCATCATCGCTTCCTCATAGTTCGCAAGTTCGTCATGGTCTAGTAACATGAATTCCAGAACAGGATTACCGTACCACTTTGGTGCAGATCTCACTCTGGTTTACCTACGAGATTCGGTATTAACTTGATCTGAAGTTACATGATCATCATCATTAGTCTTCCTCACTAATTGGTGTAGTAGTCACAGGAACAGATTTCTTGTGATGAACTACTTTTCAATAAGGGAGAAGGTTCAATTACCTTATCAAGTTCTACTTTCCTCCCACTCACTTCTTTCAAGAGAAACTCCTTCTCTAGAAAGGATCCATTCTTAGCAACGAATGTCTTGCCTTCGGATCTGTGATAGAAGGTGTACCCAATAGTCTCCTTTGGGTATCCTATGAGGACATATTTCTCCGATTTGGGTTTGAGCTTATCAGGATGAAACTTTTTCATATAAGCATCACAATCCCAAACTTTAAGAAACGACAACTTTGGTTTCTTGCCAAACCACAGTTCAGATTGTGTCGTCTCAACGGACTTAGATGGTGCCCTTTTAAACGTGAATGCAGCTGTCTTTAATGCATAACCCCAAAACGATAGTGGTAGATCGGTAAGAGACATCATAGATCGCACCATATCTAATAAAGTACGGTTATGATGTTCGGACACACCATTATGCTGTGGTGTTCCAGGTGGCGTGAGTAGTGAAACTATTTCACATTGTTTTAACTGAAGGCCAGACTCGTAACTCAAATATTTTACCTCTGCGATCATATCGTAGAAATTTTTATTTTCTTGTTACGATGATTCTCCACTTCACTCTGAAATTCTTTGAACTTTTCAAATATTTCAGACTTGTGTTTCATTAAGTAGATATACTCATATCTGCTCAAATCATCTGTGAAGGTCAGAAAATAATGATACCCGACACGAGCCTTAACACTCATCGGATCTCATACATCAGTATGTATTATTTCCAATAAGTCAGTTGCTCGCTCCATAGTTCCGGAGAACGGCGTTTTAGTCATCTTACCCATGAGGCATGGTTCACAAGCATCAACTGATTCATAATGAAGTGATTCCAAAAACCCATTAGCATGGAGTTTCTTCATGCGCTTTACACCAATATGACCTAAACGGCATTGCCACAAATAAGTTGCACTATCATTATTAACTTTGCATCTTTTGGTTTCAATATTATGATTATGTGTATCACTACGATCGAGATCCAACGAACTATTTTCATTGAGTGTGTAACCATATAAGGTTTTATTCATGTAAACAGAACAACAATTTATTCTCTTACTTAAATGAATAACCGTATTACAATAAACATGATCAAATCATATTCATGCTCAACGCAAACACCAAATAACACTTATTCAGGTTCAACACTAATCCCGAAAGTATAGGGAGTGTGCGATGATGATCATATCAATCTTGGAACCACTTCCAACACACATCGTCACTTCACCCTTAACTAGTCTCTGTTTATTCTGCAACTCCCGTTTCGAGTTACTAATCTCAGCAACTGAACTAGTATCAAATACTGAGGGGTTGCTATAAACACTAGTAAAGTACACATCAATAACATGTATATCAAATATACTTATGTTCACTTTGCCATCCTTCTTATCTGCCAATCACTTGGGGTAGTTCTGCTTCCAGTGACCAGTCCCTTTGCAGTAGAAACACTTAGTCTCAGGCTTAGGACCAGACTTGGGCTTCTTCACTTGAGCAGCAACTTGCTTGCTGTTCTTCTTGAAGTTCCCCTTCTTCCCTCTGCCCTTTTCTTGAAACTAGTGGTCTTGTCTACCATCAACACTTGATGTTTTTCTCGATTTCTACCTTCGTCAATTTCCGCATTACGAAGAGCTTGGGAATCATTTCTGTTATCCCTTGCATATCATAGTTCATCACGAAGTTCTACTAACTTGGTGATGGTGATTAGAGAATTCTGTCAATCACTATCTTATCTGGAAGATTAACTCCCACTTGATTCAAGCGATTGTAGTACTCAGACAATCCGAGCACATACTCACTAGTTGAGCGATTCTCCTCCATCTTTTAGCTACAGAACTTGTTGGAGACTTCATATCTCTCAACTCGGGTATTTGCTTGAAATATTAACTTCAACTCCTGGAACATCTCATATGCTCCATGACGTTCAAAACGTCTTTGAAGTCCCGATTCTAAGCCATTAAGCATGGTGCACTAAACTATCAAGTAGTCATCATATTGAGCTAGCCAGACGTTCATAACGTCTGCATCTGCTCCTGTAATAGGTCCGTCACCTAGCGGTGCATCAAGGACATAATTCTTCTGTGTAGCAATGAGGATAAACCTCAGATCACGGATCCAATCTGCATCATTGCTACTAACATCTTTCAACACAATTTTCTCTAGGAACATATCAAAATAAACACAGGGAAGCAACAACGCGAGCTATTGATCTACAACATAATTTGTAAAATACTACCAGGACTAAGTTCATGATAAATTTAAGTTCATTTAATCATATTACTTAAGAACTCCCACTTAGATAGACATCCCTCTAATCCTCTAAGTGATTACGTGATCCAAATCAACTAAACCATGTCCGATCATCACGTGAGATAGAGTAGTTTCATTGGTGAACATCGCTGTGCTGATCATATCAGCTATATGATTCATGCTCGACCTTTCGGTCTCCGTGTTCCGAGGCCATATCTGTATATGCTTGGCTCGTCAAATATAACCTGAGTATTCTGCATGTGCAGCTGTTTTGCACCCGTTGTATTTGAACGTAGAGCCTATCACACCCGATCATCACGTGGTGTCTCAGCACGAAGAACTTTCGCAACGGTGCATACTCAGGGAGAACACTTCTTGATAATTAGTGAGAGATCATCTTATAATGCTACCGTCAATCAAAGCAAGATAAGATGCATAAAAGATAAACATCACATGCAATCAATATAAGTGATATGATATGGCCACCATCATCTTGTGCTTGTGATCTCCATCTTCGAAGCACCGTCATGATCACCATCGTCACCGGCCCGACACCTTGATCTCCATCGTAGCATCGTTGTCGTCTCGCCAATCTTATGCTTCCACGACTATCGCTACCGCTTAGTGATAAAGTAAAGCATTACAGCGCGATTGCATTGCATACAATAAAGCGACAACCATATGGCTCCTGCCAGTTGCCGATAACTCGGTTACAAAACATGATCATCTCATACAATAAAATTTAGCATCATGTCTTGACCATATCACATCACAACATGCCTTGCAAAAACAAGTTAGACGTCCTCTACTTTGTTGTTGCAAGTTTTACGTGGCTGCTACGGGCTTAAGCAAGAACCAATCTTACCTACGCATCAAAACCACAACGATAGTTTGTCAAGTTGGTGCTGTTTTAACCTCCGCAAGGACCGGGTGTAGCCACACTTGGTTCAACTAAAGTTGGAGAAACTGTCACCCGCTAGCCACCTTTGTGCAAAGCACGTCGGGAGAACCAGTCTCGCGTAAGCGTACGCGTAATGTCGGTCTGGGCCGCTTCGTCCAACAATACCGCCGAACCAAAGTATGACATGCTGGTAAGCAGTATGACTTATATCGCCCACAACTCACTTTTGTTCTACTCGTGCATATAACATCAACACATAAAACCTAGGCTCGGATGCCACTGTTGGGGAACGTAGTAATTTCAAAAAAAATTCCTACGCACACGCAAGATCATGGTGATGCATAGCAACGAGAGGGGAGAGTGTGATCTACGTACCCTTGTAGACCGACAGCGGAAGAAGTAGCACAACACGGTTGATGTAGTCATACGTCTTCACGGCCCGACCGATCAAGCACCGAAACTACGGCACCTCCGAGTTCTAGCACACGTTCAGCTCGATGACGATCCCCGGACTCCGATCCAGCAAAGTGTCAGGGAAGAGTTCCGTTAGCACGACAGCGTGGTGACGATCTTGATGTACTACCGTCGCAGGGCTTCGCCTAAGCACCGCTACAATATTATCGAGGATTATGGTGGAAGGAGACACCGCACACGGCTAAGAATATGATCACGTGGATCAACTTGTGTCTAGAGGTCCCCCCTGCCCCCGTATATAAAGGAGCAAGGGAGGAGGAGGCCGGCCCTAGGAGGAGGCGCGCCAAGTGTGGAGTCCTACTAGGACTCCCTAGTCCTAGTAGGATTCCACCTCCCATATGGAATAGGAAAAGAGGAAGGGAAAAGGAGAAGGAAGGAAGGGTGCGCCCCCCTTCCCTAGTCCAATTCGGACCAGACCAAGGGGAGGCAATAAGGCCCAATACGTATTCGCATAACTCTCCGGTACTCCGAAAAATACCCGAATCACTCGGAACCTTTCCGATGTCCGAATATAGTCGTCCAATATATCGATCTTTACGTCTCGACCATTTCGAGACTCCTCGTCATGTCCCCGATCTCATCCGGGACTCCGAACTCCTTCGGTACATAAAAACTCATAAACTCATAATATAACTGTCATTGAAACCTTAAGCGTGCGGACCCTACGGGTTCGAGAACAATGTAGACATGACCGAGACACGTCTCCAGTCAATAACCAATAGCGGAACCTGGATGCTCATATTGGCTCCCACATATTCTACGAAGATCTTTATCGGTCAGACCGCATAACAACATACGTTGTTTCCTTTGTCATCGGTATGTTACTTGCCCGAGATTCGATCGTCGGTATCTTAATACCTAGTTCAATCTCGTTACCGGCAAGTCTCTTTACTTGTTCCGTAATACATCATCTCACAACTAACTCATTAGTTGCAATGCTTGCAAGGCTTATGTCATGTGCATTACCGAGAGGGCCCAGAGATACCTCTCTGACAATCGGAGTGACAAATCCTAATCTCGAAATACGCCAACCCAACATGTACCTTTGGAGACACCTGTAGAGCTCTTTTATAATCACCCAGTTACATTGTGATGTTTGGTAGCACACAAAGTGTTCCTCCGGCAAATGGGAGTTGCATAATCTCATAGTCATAGGAACATGTATAAGTCATGAAGAAAGCAATAGCAACATACTAAATGATTGGGTGCTAAGCTAATGGAATGGGTCATGTCAATCATATCATTCTCCTAATGATGTGATCCCGTTAATCAAATAACAACTCTTTTGTTTATGGTTAGGAAACATAACCATCTTCGATTAACGAGCTAGTCAAGTAGAGGCATACTAGTGACACTCTGTTTGTCTATGTATTCACACATGTATTATATTTCCGGTTAATACAATTCTAGCATGAATAATAAACATTTATCATGATATAAGGAAATAAATAATAACGTTATTATAGCCTCTAGGGCATATTTCCTTCAGTTCTATGTAACAAGTTCACTGCACATTTTTTTGTCTAAAGCAACACATATATGTGGAAATCATGTAAGAATAATTAAACTATTATAAATACATGTATTTTACAACTTTGAATTAGTGTCATAAACATATTTGTTCTTGAATGGAACTGTCGTAAACCTAGCGAAATTGAAGAAAGAGTAACAAGATGTGTTAGCATTACCTTGCAGTTGGACCACCATATCCGAGCACATCCTTTGACTGCCCAGCAAAGGTCCTCCCTCTTGCTCAAACAGGGGGCACACACCCAGCTTGCAGGCTTTTTCGCATACATGCTGATAATTCTGCCTTGGTTGTAGGCAAGTAGGCTGGTATATTCAGCTATAATCAGGAACTCCTCTTCACAACTATATTTTGGCGGAAAAATAATCTACTGTGACCAGATGCATAATCATGGAGGTAGCTTAGTTTTCAAGGCATAAGATGAGTAAGCTATCCCAAAAAATGAACAACCATCATGCATATCCATATGGGAAGGGAGTATTAATTACTAACCTTGAAGAACATTTTTTGGAGAAAATTACTAACCTTGAAGAACTTTTTTTTTTGAACCTGATGCTGCGGAACGGTCATTATGCGTGCCCAAATAAAAGGAACTGCTTATAACTTGGCAGATTATGCATACCTAAAAGAGTAATTGAGTAGTGGATATTCAAGCATCAAAAACTTTTCAACTGGATGTTCCTTACCACACATTAAGTCAATCTTAACATTTTTCTGACCCCATGTCTTCTTCCTTCAGCAGCAACTTAAAAGATTGTACTTAATTATAGAATAAATAAAAGGCATATCAGACTTGAGTATATATTATATAAAAGATGTGAGTCCAGAAAGAAGTCCAATTTTAGTCCATGATGTGTAAATAGTCCAATTTTAGTCCATGATGTGTAAATAGTCCAGAATGTAGTCTGCTTGGCTAGCGAGCTAGTGTCACCACACCATTTGGCAACCCCACCCTTTGAGCGTCATCGCTCTCTCGTGCTGTGGCTTCCTGGATGCCTTGCCTGCCGTTGACCTAGTGCTTCTTGACAGCCAACACGTCAAGCCCTTCATGGTTGCATTGCCACATGGTAGCAGAGGCAACTACAAGTAACAACGACAGTCCAAGTAGAACAAATAAGATGATTATGAACTGGTCCTTCTCTTGCTTACCTATCTGGTGGTCCATGCTGCCCACATATTTGAGGACTTACAGTGAGGAAATTGAACCTTAAATTAGATGACAACAAGCTATATAAATAAATATTTTGCAAGAACAGAATGAATGTATACTAACTTCAAAATGTAGTTATCTGATTATCTAGGTGTGGTTAGTTGGGAGTCAATTGTCGTTTTATCTGATTATCTCTCAGACAAAATCAGTAAGACCAAATATTGTCGTGCACCCATCAGTCTGACAAAATTAGTAAGACCAAAAATGTGAGTACTCATCATCTGCAACCCATGAGGAATCAGTGGTTTGCCACCGAATGATGGGTAAGCAAAAATGCAGCTGAAGCATCTTCAGAGAAGCACATGCCCTTGAAAATATAGAGCCAACGCTGAACATCTTTTACCCATTTCAGAAAAATGATGACAGGTCCACTACGCCCCCTTGCTAGCTCAACTAAACACCTAACAATGCCCTCAAAATCAACACAGACACTCATGGCTGAATAAAAAAATCCACAACACTTCCCCCAACTAAACATTGGTCTGGACATGAAACTGCAAGGATTAATTAATAATGATCTTATAGTATGCCTATGTGCGTACCCGCGCGTGGTCGTCACGACAAGGCAGACTTTGTCATCCATGGTAAGAAGGCTTAAGCTGTGCACGCCGGAGGAACTACGCGAAGAGGCACTAAAGGGGTGCTCTCCCTCACAAGTATTCCATGGTCGACCACCATAGCGAGCCGAACACCACAGATGCAGGGACCCCTTGACTGACACGTCAACCATGCTTGTTTCAGTAAGAAATTTGCATGCACTTTTAGCGAGTCAAGATATTGGCGCCAACAATTACATAAACCAAACAATGATATAAGTATAGAAGTCATTCGATTATTTAACTGCAGCACATCCATCTAGCTAACTAAAGCAATAACCAAAATATATGAAAAAGGGATAATACTAACCATTAGCTTGTATATCTTCAGTCTTGGCTCATAAACAAACAACTTGAAACGGTAGAAACTGCTGATAGTAAAAAGAAGGTAAGTGAAACAATTATGAGATTTTCAAAGCGAAGCTCACTTTAGTTGTATGCAACCTTCGGCAACCATGTTTTCATGTGAGCATCTCCTCAAGCTAGTAATAGTTCACCGTGACCCTTGTCTGCTTCTCACCCAGCCTGTAGGATCGGCAATCAATTTATTCAATGAGAGAAACAAACTTAAGTACAAATTTGATGAAATTCGAACATAATTAGAAATAACCTAACGCAATCAAATCAACCAATAAACTGATTAAGATTTTTTTTTCAAAAGGGGATAACCCAACTGATTAGAACATTACTTGCTATATTTCTTGTCCTATGTATCATATGAATACTCCATGCACATCAACTTGTCAGGGGTGATGTGGCCACAGATGGGTTCCTCTTGTGTACCGATCGAATGGAACCACTTCATCCACGGAGGCGGCGTCCCTAGGGATCAGCAGAGGCGACAGCGTGCCCTCGGCTTCCGCGATGGCAGAGGCGAAGGCAGGGAACCCTAGACAAAAATCGAGGGAGGAGCGGCGGCACGGTTTTTTTTCTTCTGTAATATTTTGTAAAGAGAATAAAATGCAGCTGGTGGTGGGAGGTGGGACGGAAAAAACCCGGACGAAAGTGGTGGGACAAAAAAAACTGTGCCGTGGACGCAATCCTACCAACTGCTGCATTAGTAGTAGAGATAAAAGCAAGGCTGCACACACCTAGGTTCGGCGCTCTTAATTAAATTTAACAAGCAGCAAAGAATTGAATGTCAAAATTCATCAAAGTTACTTAATCTGTTGTCAGCGATGACTTGTTGCACATACCAGAGGTCTAATATTCTTTCATTCTCTTCTCTTTTCTTTCGGAGTAATATGCAAAATTAGCTAGATCCATGCCCAGTCTACACTAAAAGAGTATAAGAACTTATTTCTGGGATTATAGGCTAAACAGAAGTGTGGCAAGCTTCGCAGATAACAAGGCAACTCGAAACTATTTTTTCAAGCAAATGTAAACAGTATCAGACACACATAAATCATACCACAGTATCATACTTCAGACGTAAACCGAACAAACAAAATTCATATCAGAGTATTTAGACATAAGTTGTTTACATCAGCCAACATTATATCCAACGGAACTTGAGGAAATTATGTTCCTAAATACAGAGAAGGTTTACCTCACTGAATGGATCTTCTATATCATCACGCTCGACGCTGTTTTACTGCATAGTGCAGACATGCAAGTTAATTACTATGCATAAGAAGTCCAGCAGGTGTATTAGGACCACTGTATACTTACATAGTTAGGAAAAATAACCATGTCAACATCATCGGGGACGTCAGCTAACAGGCATCTGATGGAATACTACCGGGATATAACAACTCATCGGTGTCTAGATGCATTATCCAATCCATGCCAGATTCCTACCATGAAGAAAAATGCTTTTTGTTTATGATAAATAGAATACACTAAACGAACACTATTAATAATTGCTGGTGATAAGCCGAAAACAAAAATACATACCCGGGCCATCACAATGGCCATCTCCATGTTGAGTGCTTGCTTCAAAAACAGTTTGTGGTTGCAAGGCTTGTAGAAGAATCCTGCGAGCCAGGTTTCGTTCCAGATTCGGCTGCAGGTGAAACATATACATCATCAGAATGGGCATCGAAATGAATTTGTGTATAGCCCGACGAGGCACGTGGGCGGCGAAGATTGTTTCGCACCACCTGGCCTGCTGCTCCTCAAGCTCCTTGGTCATGTACACCACCTTCACACCCCTAAAGAAGAAGAAGAGAAACAGAGTCAGGCATTGAGAACAAGCAGAGTGAAACTGGTACTACTGGATTCTTCAAAATCTCAAGCGAGGAACGCACGGGGATGGACTCGAGGACCCTGACGACGCTGGGCTTGGCGGCCTTGCCCTCGACAAAGAGCAAAAAGTGTGCGACGCCGATGACCTTGTGGTAGAAGAGCCACGGCAGGATCCGGTCCAGGCCTGCGGAGGTGCTCGTTTGCACGCACACCTGGCAAGCAAGCAAAAGATCAGCAGGTCGGACACATAGGCCATGGTGAGTAGCTTCATGGTGGTCCATGGTGAGTAACTTCAAGTGTAATCTTCAAAAGCAATCAGTATTAAAATCAGTTGATTCGAAAATAGAAAAGGCATCAAGGAAGTAACGTACCTCAAACTCTGGAACAAGACCTTGGTCTGCAGCAACCTTTTGCATCAAACGGAACCATGGGCCAATTCGAGGGTTTGGCACCGCTGCCCATCCAGGCCTCCCACCTTGAGGGGGGGGGGGGGGGGGGGGGGTCTCATCCTCCCTCAGATGTGGCACACCTTCAGAAGTAGATTCACAAGAATGAGCAAACCATCAATTATAAAACAATGATTGTGGTAAGAAGGAACCACTAATTAGTAATCAACATGCATGTATGCATGTGGGTTGAAAGCATGGACATTGCTCAAAAACCATGAAACCAAACAATCGCAGGCTCACAGTATACAGGGAAATCAGGAAAAATATAGAATATAATTAACTGCCTGTATGCTAGAAGAATAGGTGCAGTAACTTTCGAATGTATTAACAATTTGTATATGATATCATATTTACGCATTTAATAGGATTTTACACATAACATATCGAGGTTTGATTGCACCTGTGTGTTAAACAAGATACAGACAGATGAATGCAGAACCAACCGATTGGATGGACAGTGAGCGCAGGGCGGTTGGAGACCTCGGAAACAGCCTCTCCAGTGGCTTCCTGCCACCGACAGTCAAGATCATCCTCTGCAACAATGCTGCGTTCATGCTTCAATAACCTAACATTCCCATTTGTAAAGCTCTCCATCCCCTCCTAAAAACAAATATCAACAACGGTTAGTTGGGAACTATGGCACAAACACATTTGTCAGATACCTTACGAATAAATAAAATAAGGATAAAAATTGCAGGTAACTTTTAACTGAGATCAGAGCCAGTGGAACATAATGGACCATTGTTTTGTTACATTACATGATCCTAGATCCCTGTACACCAGTGAGGTGTGCAATTTACTACGGTATACTCATGGATAAAAAAATCCAGGGACAACGCACTTACTAAACAGTGTGCTTGTTACTCCCAGATTGCGCTCACTGCCACTATGTTGGCAGCAACAGCGGCCATGCCTCCGGTCACAAGTGTACTTCCAGATACCGAAATAGTCTCCATACACTGCTTTGGCAACAAATTTTTATTTTCTGTATCAAAACCTAGAAGTATAGGTCGAATCTATTCTTCAAGACAAATCTAACCAAATTATTTCTTTTAGACTAACCAAAATAATGATACATAATACAGTCAGAATAATTTTACTGCACGCATTCTATGATGACATCTATCCCCACATGGAGGTTTTTCAGTAGACAAACAAAGAGCGAAATTCTGGCCTTCACGAAGCAAATCGTGAGGCAGGGATTTATCTCATCGAACAAGCTTCCTGCTTCACAGGTCGGACACATCGGCCAGTGACCGGCGAGGAAGAGGGCGGAGGTGAGATTGGAAAGGTAGTACTTTGGTGTGGTGTGTGTCCGGCGCGTCGAAGTGGAAGGACCAGCCGCGGAGGTAGGGGAAGGCGGGGCGGCGGGGGGGGGGGGGGGGGGGGGGGGGGGGGGCGAGCACCTCGACGCAGGAGGCGGCGGAGGAGTGGAGGGACTGCGGGCTCGACGGGGCCGGCATGGCCAGGCGAGGGGAGCCGGCGTCGTCCATGCCGCTGCCGCGGCACTGGAGCGCGAATGCGAGGAGGGCGAGCGCGAGCAGTTGGGCGGTGAGGAGGAGGAGCAGCAGGTGGTGCCACGCCGCGGCGCCGCCGCCGACGCGGTGGAGGACGGCGACCGGAGATCGGGCCGAGGGCGACACGCCGACACCAGAGAAGAGCACAACCCTAGAGCGGCAGGGGCGAACGTGAGGAGGAAACACTCGGGGACCAATTCCCCTGCCCTGGTTTTTTTTGGGTTAACCTTCGTAGATTTTATTTTCTAGACGTTTTTTTTTGTCGATCGACAGTGTGGGAGGACGAAATAGACGTTCGAACTAGGACAGGTTTACTGTTACGTACGAGGTGGGATTGAGGACGAAAATAAACCAGGGGAAGTGGAACGAAAATTAACCGACGGAGATTACCAACTGCTTCATTAGAAATAGAGATACAACACGCTGTCAAGTTAACAACCTTCCGTCTGTGGTTGGAGGCCGTGCCAGACAATGTACGGGTGATGATGGCCAGCGATCTAGCTGAGCCAGTTGAGTAATGGATCTCCAAATGATCCAATTTCAAAAAAAAAGTACAGCAGATACTCGTAAAAAAAAACAAGTACAGCAGATACCACAAAGCATCAGTTATACAAATTTCCAACGACTGGCTACGGAGCCCTCAACAACAGAGATAAAAAACATCAAATATTAGGGGACGAGGATTTGAGGCACACACGTGTGGGGGCACTCGGGTCCATGGTGCCGGCTTTTTGTTTTGGATTTCGATTTTTAAAGTTATATATATTTTAAATAAAAAAATAAATTAAATTTTGTTTTCATATTTGTGTTTTTCGCGGCCAGCTTTCAAATAAAATCCATTTTGAATTTATTTTGACGATTTTAAAAAATGTTAAGTTTCATTGTTCAAAACTTAGTACGAGCGACCGATTAAAATCAATATTTTGTGTCTAGGACTGACAGAAAAAAATGCTTAAAATTATACTCCCTCCGTTTCAAAATATAGCGCGTCATCGGTTTCCGCGCTTCAACTTTGACCATAAATTTAACCAACGATACCGGCTGCAGCGGGAGAAAATTATATAATTGAAAAGTTCTTTTGAATACGAATTCACTGGTATAATTTTTGCAGACGGTTAGATTTACTGTCAAAATTGAACCTCGAAAAGCGTGGGCATGCTATATTTGGGACGGAGGGAGTATCTCTAAAACTTGTTAACATTTGACAATTTTACATGCAAAAACCATAAGTTTCATAGTTGAAACTTAAAACTTTTGAGGGATTTTTTTTTACTTTTTTTCTAGAACAAAGGGATTTTTTTTCACCATGCACTCGTGCGGGATTCAACAACTTTGTGAATCACGAGACAACTCAAATGGCCGGCACAGCTTGGCAGGTGAGTGCATCCGCCGTGCTTGCGAATTTCCGAATCTAAGGAGGCCCGCTACATATTGCATTTGTGCGTACAAACTAGTATGTTTGTATGAAATAGGTTCGAGTTTATCGGAATGCATGTATGTTGATAAGATTATATCTTTGCTGAGTAAAAAAAAGTCCGTCGCGTGTGACACGCCGGGTGTTGTGGGGACATTGTTTGCTCTTAAATCAACAAAACAAGAGGTAATAACACCCCAGGTACCCTAACTTGTATAGAATGTGACAATTTAGTCCTAAACTTGTAAAACTTGACTTCACTATACCCCAACTTACACCTCATGTGATGATTTAGTCCCAGGCCAATGAGAACTCGACAATTGGCAGCCAGGTGGTAGGACCGGTCAGCACATGCACTTTTGCACAAAACCCTCCGCGGTTTCCTTTAATCAACACGCACTTATACCCATAAACTAGGCCCGTACTCCTGATTCGCATTCTTCTCTCTATCGTCACTTAGTCCATGTTCGTGTGCGTGTGTGTGTTCACGGCACGGCAGGCAAGCGGCGACCGTATATACATAAACGACGACGGACGACGAGAGTACAGTACAGAGTAGCACTACGTAGAGGGAAGCTCACTCGGGGAGGTCCGAAAGGGCGCTTTTTTGCTTGGCATCTGCTGGGTGCTGAGTGCTGATTTAGTTGGGCAAGCTGAACTCCTGATGGATGATGGTCACAGCACAATTACTCCCACCCGACAACCAAGCGTACGTACGTACGTACTGGCCAGTGGGCATGATGAATTGATGATCATTGATGGGAAGGCGGGGTCGGAGACATAGATGGATGCATGTGTCGTGCCCGGGCGTACGATGAGCTCGAGGCCCGGCGTCGCAGGCGCGAGGAGGGTGGCGTCATCATCCTTGACAGGGACGAGGACGAGGCCAGGCCGTCCAGCGCCCCACCGCGCGTTGGCGACCCTGGCCAGGGCTGCAGCAGGGGCGGCAGCGACATAGGCGAGGCACGCGACGACGACGACAACGACGATGATGGCGACGGCGGCGACTACACCCGCTTCAACAGGCTTCTCGACATGTAGACGATGGCGACGGCGGTGGCGGCTAGGCGTAGTTTGCATGTTTTTATGATTTTTGTATAAATTTCAATGAAGTTTCGCTGAGTTCGCGCCAGAATCGCCGAGTTTTCATATTTTTATATGGAACACCGCCGACGACTGGAAACAAAGTCGTCCCCACACGCCATTCTAGTGTCGGCTCACCCTCAGACGGCTCTTTTTCAGCGCCCTGGGGGGCCGAACGGCTGAAGATGCTCTTAATAGACTACAATATGTTATAGCATATGGAACCAGAGTGTGGGTGTTTTTTTCGAAACGGAGAGAGTGTGTGGGTGTAAATTTTACAAAGAAGGTGATCATGCGATCATGCGAGGAGGTGCTAGTTTGGTTTGTTGCCTCCTATGTGTTGGGATAAGTCGATTAGATTGACTATATGGATCAGGTACAATGAAAATATGTACAATGAAAATATTAGTATATACTTCATCCGTTCTATAATGTCGTGTGCATAGATTATTTAAAAATTTAAACTTTGCAAACTTTGACCAAGTTATGTCTCCGACTCAGGTGTTCGAGTGCGCGTTGGCCCCGGCGTGGGCATGAGGACCCAGCGGTGGCCAAGCACCACCTCCGGAGCAGAGGGTGCTGGTGATGGGCGACGTACCTGGAGGAGCGGAGCGGAGTGGCTGAAGCTGCACAACTGGCGGGAAGGGCCGGCGACGTAGCCGGCGCTGCGTCGATGGGCGCCGGGCCTTGACGAAGTGGATCCGCCCATGTCGGATCCGTCTTGGTCGATGATCGAACGCCTCAATGCGATGCGGAAGGTGACCTACTCCATATCATTGGGCTCCGCTTCGTGCAGCAGGCTAGACCAGTCGCCGTCGGAGCCAAAATCCCATCGGAGGTAGCGCTGCTTCGGTCACCGGCCATTGGATGTGTTTGGAGGGGATCGGAAGTGAAGTGAAAGGAAAGGGGAGTGAAGTGAAGTTCGGACTGACTGCGGTCTAGGGTTTTTTCGGACGGCAATATTTGTGGGCAGGCATGGGCCAGGCTGGGCCAAGCCGACATGGCGGGTGCACCCGAACCGCCTTATATCCGCCCATATTTAGGCTGGATACGAGGGGTGCTGGTCAGTCCGGATGTTTGAGGCCCTTTGAGGCGTTCGGATGGGTCAATTTTTGTAACCTATCAGCCCGTTCAGGCGCCTGTTGAAGATGCTCTAAGTAGCGAGATATTCTGAGGTAGAGTATAATTGATCATGGTGAGTTTTACGAATTCATTCACGTGCACGTGACGCGTGATCTAACATTCACCGGCGTCTCATCCTCGCACCGGCGGCCGGCCATACAAGGCAACTCCTAGGAAGAAAACGCGTACGTCCGTCTTCGCTCGTCCCAGGTAGTAGGAGGTATGAGTACACGGTACCGTACCACTGTTCTTCCCCGCACGGCACATGCATCCATCTATGTCTCCGACTCGGCCTTCCCATCAACGATCATCAACTTATCATGCCCACTGGCCAGTACGTACGTACGTACGCTTGGTCGTTGGGTGGGAGTAATTGTGCTGTGACCATCATCCATCAGGAGTTCAGATTGCCCAACCAGATCAGCACTCAGCACCCAGCAGATGCCAAGCAAAAAAGCGCCCTTTCGAGCCTCCCCGAGTTAGCTTCCCTCGCTAGTAGAAAAAGGGTTAAACGTGAAGCACATTAGTGCCGGTTTAAATTTAAGCCGGCACTAATGTGTACATTAGTGCCGGTTCCAACGGCTAGCCGGGCCGCTCTCATTAGTACCGGTTCGTTGCGAACCTTTAGCATCGGTTCGTGCCACGAACCGGTACTAAAGTGAGTGGTGGCAGGATGTTGTCAGTCCGGGGCCCCTCCAGCACCTTTAGCACCGGGTTGTATCACGAACCGGTACTAAAGGTCGTCCTACATAGACCCTTCGTCCACCTGAGCTCGCTCTGTTCTTCCCCTTTCCCCTCTCCTCTCTGTTCTTTTCCCTCTTCCTCTCAAACTCATCACATTTTGCCCAAGATTTGAAGGTCCTCATCCATTCAAATGATCACAAAGGTTAGCAACTTTTTCCTTTCATCTCTCATTGCTAGATTAGCTCGTGCAATGCTTTATATAATGATTGATTTTTGAGTTTAGTAATTTGGGAGGAATTATATATATGTGCTAGTATTTGATTTATATGCAATTTGAGGTCAAAAATAACACTTAGTTTGCATATGTAGGTGTGGTTTACTTAGTACCTTCTAAATCTCCGTCGTAACCACCGTCGATCGCTCGCAACGTCCCGTCGCCGGCACCACCTTGTGGTGAGCCCCTTGTTCATGAAGTTTTATATAAAAAATTGATGTTTGTGTGTTTTGGATATATAATTACTCGTATAATTATCTTACCCATACATTGTTTGTTATACATAGTGCCATGGTTTTGATATCCGTCCCCGTCGGCCCTCGTCCGGGTTATGATTCGGATGTGGTATATTCTCTTTTAAAACTATTCATTGCATTTCGTGTTTATGGAAAATTATGCCCATCAAGTTGACATAGATATTTGTATGTAGGAGGTAGTTGAACCGGAAATTCCAACCGACCCTATTGTCGAGAGGTTAAATTTAGTTGAAAGAGAAAACGAGGATTTGAAGGAAAAATTGAAAAGAATTGAGGGGGAGAAGATGGAATTGGAGTTGCATGTTGCCGATGTCGTCGATGATCACAAGATTAAGGTGGAGAAAATGCGCTTGAAGATTAGAAAGATTAGAAAATATGCCATTCATAGTGAGGCTTGGTATCATTATGCTGTTGGATTAATTGTTACCTTAGTTGCGATCTTGATCGCATTTGTTGTTGCATTTAAATTCTTTAGCTAGAGAGTTATTTGTTTGTTGCATTTAAGTGTTGTATGATCTTTATGTATGAACTTTATGTATTGTATTAATTTGATATTTTCGGTGCTGTGTATTGAAGATGAGACGGCAATGGATGTACGATGACCGATGCTCTCCCGAGTTCATTAATGGCGTGCGTACTTTTCTACTTGCGGCTGAGGCAAACAAGCGAGCGGATGGTTTTATGCATTGTCCATGTGCTGGCTGTAAGAATTGTCACAATTACTCTACGTCAAGAACCATTCACGTCCACCTGTTTGAGTCCGGTTTCATGCCCCACTATAATGTTTGGACCAAGCATGGATAAAGAGGGGTTATGATGGAAGACAATGAAGAAGAAGAGGACGACGACAGCTATCCTGGCCATGGGTTCCCTGAATACGATGATACAACAATGAGGGAAGAAGCTGAGCCGGTAATGCGGGAAGAAGCTGAGCCGGCAATGCGGGAAGAAGCTGAAGAGGAGGCATCGGATGAGCCCGTTGATGATCTAGGTCGGGCCATTGCCGATGCAAAGAGAAACTGCGCAAGTGATTTGAAGAAGAAGAAGTTGCAGCGCATGTTAGAGGATCACAAAAAATTGTTGTACCCGAATTGCGTAGGTAACAAGAAAAAGCTGGGCACCACACTGGAATTGCTGCAATGGAAGGCAGAGAATGGTGTATCTGACAAGGGATTTGGAAAGTTGCTGGTAATGATAAAGGATATGCTTCCAAAGGACAACGAATTGCCCGAGAGTACGTACGAAGCAAAGAAGGTTGTCTGCCCTCTAGGGTTAGAGGTGCAGAAGATACATGCATGCCCTAATGATTGCATCCTCTACCGTGGTGAGTACGAGGATTTGAACGCTTGCCCGGTATGCGGTGCATTTCGCTATAAGATCAGCCGCGATGACCCTGGTGATGTCGAGGGCGAGCGCCCCAGGAAGAAGATTCCTGCCAAGGTGATGTGGTATGCTCGTATAATACCACAGTTGAAACGTTTGTTCTAAAACAAAGAGCATGCCAAGGCGATGCGATGGCACAGAGAAGACCGTAAGAAAGACGGAAAGTTGAGAGTACCCGCTGACGGGTCGCAGTGGAGAAAAAACGAAAGAAAGTACGGAAAGGAGTTTGCAGATGACGCAAGGAACGTATGGTTTGGTCTAAGCGCAGATGGCATTAATCCTTTTGGGGAGCAGAGCAGCAACCATAGCACCTGGCCTGTGACTCTATGTGTGTATAACCTTCCTCCTTGGTTGTGCATGAAGCGGAAGTTCATTATGATGCCAGTGCTCATCCAAGGCCCTAAGCAACCCGGCAACGACATTGATGTGCACCTAAGGCCATTAGTTGAAGAACTCTTACAACTGTGGAATGGAACAGGTGTACGTGCGTGGGATGAGCACATGGGGGAAGAATTTGACCTAAAGGCATTGCTGTTCGTGACCATCAATGATTGGCCTGCTCTCAGTAACCTTTCAGGACAGACAAACAAGGGATACCGCGCATGCACGCACTGTTTAGACGATACCGACAATATATATTTGGCTAATTGTAAGAAGAATGTGTACCTGGGACATCGTCGATTTCTTCCAAGCAGGCATCCCGTAAGAAAGAAAGGCAAGCATTTCAAAGGTGAGGCAGATCACCGGACGAAGTCTCGCCACCGTACTGGTGCTGATGTACATGATATGGTCAAGGATTTGAAGGTGGTCTTTGGAAAGGGTCCTGGTGGACAACCTGTTTCGAATGACGCTGACGGACGCGCACCCATGTGGAAGAAGAAATGTATATTTTGGGACATGCCCTATTGGAAAGACCTAGAGGTCCGCTCCGCAATCGACGTGATGCACGTGACGAAGAATCTTTGTGTGACCCTGCTTGGCTTCTTGGGCGTGTATGAGAAGACAAAAGATACACCTGAGGCACGGGAGGACCAGCAACGTATGCACGGAAAAGACGGCATACATCAGGGTCATGCAAGCTACGCTCTTACCAAAGAAGAGAAGGAAATCTTCTTTGAATGCCTTCTTAGTATTAAGGTACCATCTGGCTTCTCGTCGAATATAAAGGGAATAATAAACATGGCAGAGAAGAAGTTCCAGAACCTAAAGTCTCATGACTGCCACGTGATTATGACGCAACTGCTTCCGGTTGCATTGAGGGGGCTTCTACCAGAAAAAGTTCGATTAGCCATTGTGAAGATGTGTGCATTTCTCAATGCAATCTCTCAGAAGGTAATCGATCCAGAAATCATACCAAGGTTAGAGAATGATTTGGTGCAATGTCTTGTCAGTTTTGAGTTGGTGTTCCCACCATCCTTCTTCAACATCATGACGCACGTCCTAATTCACCTATGCGAAGAGATTAATGTTTTGGGTCCTGTATTTCTACACAATATGTTCCCCTTTGAGAGGTTCATGGGAGTCTTAAAGAAATATGTTCATAACCGTGCTAGGCCAGAAGGAAGCATCTCCAAGGGCCATGAAAATGAGGAGGCCATTGAGTTTTGCATTGACTTTATTCCTGACCTTAAGCCGATTGGTGTTCCTGAATCGCGGCATAAGGGCAGACTGGATGGAAAAGGCACGCTAGGAGGGGAACAAATAATATGTATGGACGGACATTCTCTCACTGAAGCACACTACACAGTTCTACAGAATTCCGCCTTGGTGGCTCCGTATATGGATGAACACAAGAATTTGCTACGCTCCAAACACCCGGAGCGGTCTGATGACTGGATTACACGTGAACAAACCAGGAGTTTCGCCAGCTGGTTGCAGACACGTACCATGCATGACACCTCTATTGAAGATGACCTGTACTTGCTGTCCCAGTTACCATCTTCGAATATAATGACTTTCAAAGGGTACGAGATAAATGGTAATATATTTTACACGATCACCCAAGATAAGAAGAGCACCAACCAAAACAGTGGTGTCCGCTTTGATGCAGAAACCAAGACGGGAAAGGAAACATATTATAGTTATATACAGGACATATGAGAACTTGACTATCGACGTGGTTTGAAGGTCCCTTTGTTTCGGTGCAAATGGGTCAATATGACACGAGGCGGGGTAACGGAAGACCCGCAGTATGGAATGACAACAGTTGATCTCAACAATCTTGCGTATGCAGACGAACCATTCGTCCTAGCCAATGATGTGGCACAGGTTTTCTATGTGAAGGACATGTCTACCAAGCCAAGAAAAAGAAAAGATAAGGAAGCGAATTCATCGTACGATGAGCCAAAGCGGCACATAGTTCTTTCTGGGAAGAGAAACATCATGGGAGTGGATGACAAGACAGACATGTCAGAAGATTATGAAAAGTTTGATGAAATTGCTCCATTCACAGTGAATATTGACCCGAGCATCCCGTTAAATGATGAAGATTTTCCATGGTTACGTTGCAAAGGGACACACGCGAAAAAAAAGTTTCACACCCAAAGATCTGGGATGTGATCGGCTTCACTATCATCACTTTCTTCTGTGTTTCACACCCACGAGGGAATCTCTGTAATAGTTAGGGTAGTTATGTGTTTTGGCATTTGAAACGCGAAGAAATTTTATGTGCAAACAAATTCTTTCATGCGTTTACTGATTTTTAAAGTTAAGTTATTCACAAACTAGTGATTCACACTAATTTCAAATAATTCAAAATTTAAACTATTCAAATTTGAAAACTACGGGCACTAACAGAAAGTTTGTAATTTTTTGTACCTAAAGCAAAAATATTCACAAAGAAACTCTAAATACACTGATTTTTAAAGTTAAGTTATTTACAAACTAGTGATTCACACTAATTTCAAATAATTCAAAATTTAAACTATTCAAATTTGAAAAGTACGGGAACTAACAAAAAGTTTGTAATTTTTTGTACCTAAAGCAAAAATATTCACAAAGAAACTCTAAATACACAAAAAAAAACAACTCAACAAAAATAAAGCAAAAAAAATAAAAAAGCCCGCCTACTGGGCCAAAGCGACTTGCATACGACTAGAAACCCAACCTGTTGTTGGGCCAAGATGCAGGCCCGCAAAGGCCCAGTAGGCCCACAAGGCAGCACATAACATGTAGTCCCAGTAGGCCTGCTTTGGAGAGGAGCTCGAGAGAGCTACCGCAAGGGGGTTATAAACCAGTGTGGACGCCCGTCGGCTAGTGAGGTGGGACTAAACTTGCCGCACCGCACCTGCGCCAGCGCACCCCTTTAGTACCGGGTGGTGGCACCAACCGATACTAAAGGGGGGACCTTTAGTACCGGTTGGAGCCACCACCCGGTACTAAAGGGGGTGCGCTTCCCGCCGCTTGGCCTGGCCAAAACAGGCCTTTAGTACCGGTTGGTGGCTCCAACTGGTACTAAAGGTCCATCCTATATAACTAAACACTTCAAAAATTTCAGTTTCTCATCTGCTTCTTCTCCTCTGCCCCGTCGCCCGCTGCCCCCGTCTCCATATCCCTCGTTGCCGCCCCCGTCGCCGCCCCGCCGTCCCCATCCCCGTCGTCCCCGTCCCCGTCATCGCCGCCTCGTCCCCGTCGTCGCCGCCCCGGCCCGTACGTCCCCTTCCCCGTCGTCGCCGCCCTGTCCCTGTCCCCGTCGTCGCCATCCCCGTCGTCGCCGCGCCCGTCGCCGTCCCCGTCGCCGTCCCCCGTCGCCTCTCGCCTCGCCGGTGAGCACACACACACATACATTTTTTAGTTTTTTAGTTATAGAAATAGTTATAAAAATGTTAGAAATTTTTCTTTTTTTTAGTTATAGAAATAGTTAGTTATATAGCATTGTTAGAAATGTTATAGAAATGTTAGAATGGTTCAAAAATTTTCTGTTTTTTAGTTATAGAAATAGTTATAAAAAAGTTAGAATTGTTAGAAATTTTTCTATTTTTTAGTTATAGAAATAGTTATAAAAAAGTTAGAAATGTTATAGGAATGTTAGTTATATAGACATGTTAGAAATTTTAGTTATCAAAATCCAATCATTAAAAAAATGTTACTTTTTGCGGGCATATAGCTAGTATTTGTTCTCGACGATGCCCGACCCGCATCCTCGCCGTCGACCCGTCCGCGACGACGTCCGGCTGACCCATGTCCGGGACTGGGCTCCGCTGGGCTGGCACTGGGAGGTGCTGCCTGGAGGGGCGCGCCGCTTGATGAGGAACCCGGCCCCGGGTCCCGTCATCGACCCTGATCTCGTTTGGTGGCGTTCGCGTGGGCCAGTTTCGGTGCGGAGGGAGCCGGCTCCGCCGGAGGTGGTACGTCGCCGTGTCAGGGAGGAGGACGAGCACGTCCATCGCTACATGGTTGCATTAGAGGGCGGCAGGTTCTCCAATACCTGGCAGTTTCTTCAGGGATCTCACTTCAGCTATGATCCTGTGAGGGTTCCTTCTCTTTGGGTGTCCACCGCCCGCGCCGGAGGAACCGCGAGTGTCCTAGATTCTTCTGTAGTATTCGATCTTTATTAGCTACCAAGCCAGTGATGTATTCGATATATAATATTCGAGACGATGTATTCGAGGTTATATATTATTCGAGACGATGTATTCGAGATTATATCTATTATTCGAGACGATGTATTCGAGATTATATCTATTATTCAAGACGATGTATTCGAGATTATATCTATTATTCGAGACGATGTATTCGAGATTATATCTATTATTAGAGACGACGTATTCGAGATTATATTCGATGATGCTTATTATGTACTATGATTGATTCAGTTTTTCCTTATTAATTGATTGCATCCATGCATTGTAATTTGAATATATTTCTTTTGGATTAGTTAAACAAAACATATGGCGGACAATACCGGCAGAGAGGGAGAAGAGGCCCTGTTCAATATCATACGCAATCCTTGCGGGCCAGATGATGATCAGAATGAAGAAGATTATGACGGCTCCGAATATCTAAACAACACCGGGGAGGGTGATATGATATTCGATCGCGACGACCGAATTGATGAAGTCATGAACTATGAACATGACGAACATGACGAAGAAAATGTTGATATTGAAACAACAAAGACCGGCGAGGTATATATATTTATATAAGCAGGCATCTGGTGATCATCACATGTTTTAAATGACTTGAAGATATATTAACGAATCAATCTTTCTTCTTTCAGCCATTCGGATCGAGCAAATCTTCAGGCAACAGGACGAAATGAGGGCCAAACAAAAAGTTGAAGGAGGGCGTAAAGTACAATATCGAGGCAATCAGACCTAATGGAGAACCATTAGAGCCTAAGAAGATTGCAGACAAGTTCATTCGTTAGTGCGGAGTTCTTGTGAAGGACCAACTCCCGATCTCCCTTCAAGAATGGAGAGAGCCAGCAAAGCCACGTCCAGGAGTTACTTTTGTCGACGACAGACAAAAACATCTGCTTTGGGAAACGCTCATGGAACATTTCACCCTACTAGATCATTTCACATATGCAGATGTGGAGAAAGTCAAGGACGCTGCTCTTAGGAAAATGGCGGTTGCATTCAAGAACCACAAGATTCGTGAATGGGCCAAGTACGTCAAGGGAGGAAGGAAGACTCCAGTATTCGAGGGAACACTAGAGAAGCAAAGTGCTCATTGGGACGATTTCATGAAATTCTAGGATTCGGAATTATCTAAGGAACGGTCCAGAATAAACAAGGCCAATGCCGCAAAAAAGGATAAGTTCCATAAGCTGGGGCCAGGTGGCTATGCGGTGGGAATGCCTAAGTGGGATAAGTCTGAGAAAGAGATGATGGATGCAGGTGTCACTCCAGAAACATTGAGCTGGCCCCCCAGGTGCAGGACTTGGTTCTATGCGCATGGGGGGGAGTTGGACCCGAAGACAGGCAAAGTTTCGAAGAAGGCATGTCTGGACGGAGCCGAAGATAAGCTACTTGTTGCAATAGAAGAGGCTCGATCGGGGTTGTTCGAGCCCAACAGAGAGAACGACGAGCTTACGCGTGCCCTGGGAAATCCTGAACACCCGGGAAGAACATGAGGCATGGGCACTATTCCGTGGTATGAGGGGTTTTCGGACTGGAACGCCGACTACAGATCCCATGCGAGAAAGAAGATTGCGGAGGAGAAGAAGAGGAAGATGGAGGAGGACCGGAGGAAGCTAGACTATGAACGCCTTCAAGGCCTAGAATCAGCGCACGCAGACTTGGCAGTCAAATTCCAGCGGCAGCAGGAGCAGATCGACTCACTTAGCCAGCAAAGGGGGTCTCAGCAGCTAGCGGATGATCCACCAATGGATAGCACCGTCCCATCCATGCCAAGAAGCAGCGTGGGTTCCGCCCTGGGCGACGCATTGCTGGATAGCTACCCAGTGGATGACATCATGGAGAACACTAACTGCGAGCTACACTTCAAAATGAAGAACATATCCATGAAGGTGGCGGATGCCCTTGCTTTTACAAATCCCCCCAAGGCAACCTTCCATTGCAACCCGATTCCAGCGGGCTATGCTCGTGTCTTGGTTGATGAGGTGGTGGACCAATATTCGGGGCTAGAGCTTGACATTCCTGGAGGTGACGATGAGCACACACTAGGAGAGGCCAACCATCGTATCATCCTATGGAGAAAGGATTGCATCATCTCTCGAAGGCCACCGACACCGCGTCATCCGACTCCTCGTCGCAGTCCACCACCGAGTCAGCAGACTCCCGCTCCTCCAAGTCCACCAACGCGTCAGGACACTCCTCCAAGTCCGGCACAGCTTCAGGCCACTCCTCCTCCTCCAAGTCCGGCAAAGCGTCAGGCCACTCCTCCTCCAAGTCCGGCACAGCTTCAGGCCACTCCTCCTCCAACTCAGCCACGTCAGCCGTCTTTGCCGCCTTAGCAATCACGAAAGAGAGCCGCCTCAGCTATGGTGCGTAGCGGTACAAGTCGAGGTAGTACTGGAGGTACAGGCGGAGGCAAGCGATTTCAATATGGTCCAAGCCTCGCGCCTCTTCCGCACAGGCCTTACGACAAGTCCGAGGAGGAAAACACAGCCATATCGAAGGCCGAGGTGGAAGCCCATTTTGCACCGAAACCGCCACCGCCGCCAAGGGAGAAAGTGCCTGTGGAAAAGATTGACCACTTCATTCGTATGGCTAGAGCACCAGCTCCCAAGCCTGTTGACACATACTATGAGCGCCACATCAAGAAGTTAAATCGAGCACGTCTACAGAAAGAGGCGAGCTCGAGCTCGAGCAAATCAGCTGGCAAAAGGAGCGGTAAAACCGGTCCCCAGCTGGGAGAACAGGCGGCGCAATCAATCCCCCCGCTTGTTGTGCCAACAACACATGAGAGTAGGAGCGCTCAATATTATTGTGGGCAAACCATTAACGTTCTCGGGGTGGGCGATGTGGTGATAACCGAGGAGCATATTGCGCAGGCTGAATCGATCGGGATCACTGTTGGACAACTCCTCGATATCGAGCCTATCACTGGTAGAAAAAGGGCCTATAGTCCCGGTTCCTGAACCGGGACTAAAGTGTCTGTACTAATGCCCCGACCCTTTAGTCCCGGTTCAATCCAGAACCGGGACTGATGGGCCTCCACGTGGGCAGTGCGCAGAGCCCAGGCAGGAGACCCTTTGGTCCCGGTTGGTGGCACCAACTGGGACCAATAGGCATCCACGCATCAGCATTTCTGTGCCTGGGGTTTTTGTTTTTTTTGAAAGGGGGGGGGGTTTAGGGGTTTTGGGGGGTTAATTTAGGTGTTTCACATATTGTGTTAGCTAGCTATAATTAATAGAGAGAAGTGTCCTCTCTTACGTCCGTGCTTGGTCGACGCTACGTACTATACATACGTATAGAGAGGACTAGACACGCTAGTTAGCTAGTAAGCAAACGAAGGAAACAGAAGATCGTCATGAACATATATGCATACAGAGAGAAGTGATATCGACCACCTCTCTTTCTCCGAGAGATTGGTCGAACAACAAGTTCTCGTATATCTATCCGACACTACCGGCTACATATATACAATAATTATCTCTTACAAATATAATCATACGGACTCATGGTCCACATAGTATTCTCCGTCTTCAGCGATCACTTGGTCAAGAAAGAATGCCGCCAATTCCTCTTGAATTGCTCGCATGCGAGCTGGTGCTAGGAGTTCATCCCGCTTCCGAAACATCTAACTTGAAGAAGGCGGTCAATACATATATATATGAATGAATGAAACTCAATACAAATGATGGTAATAAAATAAAATTGTGAATGTTGTTATTTACGTACTTCATATTGTTCGTCAGAGTACCCGCCCCGCTCACAGGTCGTGTGGCGGATGGACTCGCAGACGTATTATCCACAGAAATCATTCCCTTGTTCCTGCCACAACCACTTTACAATAAATAGAGGTCAATCAAACTGATAAGCAAGAATGCTAAATGGTATTGATGAAACTAGCGCTTGAATCACTAGGAGATGCGCGGAACATGCTACTATAGTACTTACTTTCGGGTGTCTAAATTCCAGCTCCTTCGGCAGTCCCAGAACGTTTCTGGTGAATTTTCTCCAAACCCTGCCGGACAAAGAAAACAATTACTTAAAATCAGGAAATGAACAAAGTTGCTGATATGGTGGATAATGATCGATTTAACTTACTTCTTGAGGATTTCAGTCATGTCCGCATACTCCTGGGGATCTTTTCGTTTAGAGTCCAAGACGGTTACTACTCCCTACTCAAGCCTAATCTCTAGGAGAATATAGTGGAAACTGCGCACGCATGCATAACTCATCAATTACATTACTATAACCTGGACTAATATATAAGGGAAACTAAATATGCACAAGACAGTAACACTCACTTGAAGTTGTAAGGAAAGAGTATTATATCTTTGTTTTCATTTTTTTGAATGATCGTAGCAAGTTGGCCTCGGTATCTTCGGGGCGATGTTCAACCTCAGTTGCATCTATGAGATATGTGTTAGCGAACCCAATATCACCGATTTGTCTTTTCTTCAATTCGGCGATCTTCATTCTGCATAATATAGTGAGGATAATTATAAATACATGCAATGAAAGAGATGAGCTATATAGAGAGACTTAATGACAGAAGTAGTAGTACTTGCAGACAGTAGCAGGTGATCGTTGTTTTATCGAGGGCCAATTGATTGAAAAACTGATAGAACTCCTCAAATGGAATAGGCAACAGTTCAATTCCAACGAGGTCATGCTCCGGTTTAACTCTCGCATACAAAGTAATCCTCCCCCAGACTCTCTGCAGATTTTCAAATACCAATCATGTAATCTTCGCATCATCGTTGTTAAAGATTTTTCATCTTTGACGAGAGGCTTCCCGTACTCGTATCTGTGTATCTGCACCTCCATGGGATCATAATGTACATCGTCGGGCAGGTAATCGTCAACATTGCCATAACCGGGCACCATCCTCGGATCGACGATGTCGCTAGGCACCTTGAAGGGGGGCACGATTGCTTCGCTTGTTCGCCGAGCTGGGCAATTTGTTTCCCAGCTGCTCGTCGTTCTTTCAGCCTTTGATCACTAACTGTACTTCCCGACCGCTCCGCTTCGGCCCATGTCTTTGCAATAATGCGCTCATAGTTGCCTTTCGGCGGAGACTTGGGTGGTTTTGCCAGGGCAGCCAGAGTGCGCTTCACTTTCACCGGATCTACCTTCTCCTCCGGAGGTGGATGTCTCTTTGCTTTCAACCCTTGAAAACAGTCATCCACTTCGGTTCACGCGATCTTCGCGTTCTCCTCCGGGGTCCTCTCGTATGGTAACTTCTCTGGAGTCTTCAGAGAAGGACTGAATCTGTATGTCCTCCCGCCTCTGGTTGTACTGCTAGACGCTGATCGAGCAGACGGAGCGGTTGTCTTCTTTACTTGCTTACGAGGCGGAGGAGAAGGACTACGACGCGCCGGAGCAGCTGGAGCGGCGGTAGGTCTCTTCCGCCCTTGCTGATGAGGCGGAGAAGGAGGAGGCTGGCTGCTCGGGCGCGTCGGCGCAGGCGGAGAAGGAGGCGGAGTGCCGCCACGCGCCGGAGAAGGAGCCGGCCGAGGGCCCTGATCGTCACTCGCCGGAGGAGGAGGCGGTGGAGGAGGCGGAGTGCCCTGACTCGTCGTCGTCGGAGGAGGAGGCGGAGGCGTTCAGTTCGGAAGGTTGATGAGCTCCTTCCGCCATAGGCATGGAGTCTTCAGAGCAGACCCCAGCCGAGTCTCCCCTTCACCGGTAGGGTGGTCAAGCTGGAGGTCCTCAAATCCCTCCGTTATTTCATCCACCATCACCCTAGCATATCCTTCTGGAATCGGCCGGCAGTGAAAAGTTGCGCTGGGTTTAGTAGGATAAACAGAGCCAACAGCCGCCTTGACCTTCAAATTCATCCATTGCGTCATAAGGTGGCAATTTTGAGACTCCGTGATAGCATCCACGGGATAGCTGGCAGGAGCCGTCAAGGCATGCTCCGGCTGAAGCAGCTCGGTGGAAGCCACACTGCTTCTGCGCTGAGATGGCGGGGTAGCTTCGGGTGAGGCTTCGGCAGTACGTTTGCTGCGATTTGCTTCTCGTTCCTCTATCGCGTCTACCCTTGCTTGCAGCACCTGCATTTGGGTCTGCTGCACTTTTTTCCACCTCTCATGGGACTTTTAACCGCCTGCGTCTGGAAACCCAACCTTCCACGGAATGGAGCCTGGCGTGCCTCGTGTCCGTCCAGGGTGCTCAGGATTCCCGAGGGCCATTGTGAGCTCGTCGTTCTCTCTGTCTGGAAAGAACGTCCCTTCCAGCGCTGCTTCGATATACTGCTTAAGCTTCCTGACTGGTATGTCCATTTGATCGTTCGTCCAAATGCACTTCCCTGTTACAGGGTCCAAGGTTCCACCAGCCCCGAAGAACCAAGTCCGGCAACGGTCTGGCCAGTTAATTGTCTCTGGTTCGATCCCTTTATCAACCAGATCATTCTCAGTCTTGGACCACTTAGGCCGGGCTACGAGGTAGCCACCTGACCCCGTGCGATGGTGAAGCTTCTTCTTCGCAGCATTTTGCTTGTTTGTCGCCGACATCTTCTTACTCTTTTCCGATGTCTTGTGGGCCACAAATGCGGGCCAGTGATCTCTGATCTTCTCATATCTGCCCTTGAATTCTGGTGTCTCATTATTTTCGACAAACTTATTGAGCTCTTTCTTCCACCTCTTGAATAGTTCTGCCATCCTCTTAAGAGCAAAAGACTTGATTAATTTCTCTTTAACTGGGTTCTCTGGATTATCCTCTGGCGGTAGGGTGAAATTTGACTTCAGCTCAGTCCAAAGATCATTTTTCTGCATATAATTGACATAAGACACCTCAGGGTCTTCTGTAGCCGGCTTAAACCATTGCTGGATGCTTATCGGGATCTTGTCCCTAACCAGAACCCCGCACTGAGCAACAAATGCATTCTTTGTTCGGATGGGTTCAATCGGTTGGCCGTCGGGCGTGATTGCTATGATCTCAAACTTTTCATCCGAGCTCAACTTTTTCTTCGGGCCTCGTCTCTTTACTGAAGTTGTGCTCGATCCGGAGGGCTAGAAAAAAGAACAAAGACTTAACTAATATGTGTACATACCAAAACAATGAATGCATCAATCAGCTAGTCAGCACAGGCTTAACTAATATATATACCTGGCCGGACTCGGTTCGGTCACCGGAGCCGTCATCACGGTCTCCTTCTTGCACCGGCATTGGATCACCGGAGCCGTCCTCATGTTCTTCTTCTTGCACCGGCATTAGGTCACCGTAGCCAGCTTGTTCACCCTCTCCTTCCAGACCATCGGTTTCGTTGAGAAACAACGAGACAACATCACTTCCTTCTGCGATTATGTCCCTCAACAACGCTTCTTTTGCTTCATCTAGGGCGGTGTCCATAGTTTCTACAAATATTTACAACATGGCAATTATTATTCAAACATGACAAATGGATATATTAGTGTCAAACGTAGAACTAGCTACCTAATAATAGTAAGCTATCGGGAGGGGGTATATATCGACAACGACGACACTACATCTATGTCCCTCGACGACCCTCGTTCCCGATAAAAAAAAGAGGAAGAAGAAGAAAAAAAAGAGGAGAAGAAAGAATAGAGGAGAAGAACTCCTCTATTCTTTCTTCTCCTTTTTTTTTTCTTCTTCCTCTTCTTTTTTTATCCTCTTCTTCCTCTCATGTTCGAGAGGATCGCCGAGGGGTCGGGAGGTTGCCTAGTGTCAAAGGATTCAACAAAACCATGTCTTCATCATTAGGCGAAAGTAACATGTGCATGATGGTACGAAGCTCTTCAAAGTTGTTCTGGAACGGAGTCCCAGAAAGGATAATTCGCTTTTTGGTACAAAGTTCAGCAAGAGCCTTCCGAATATCGCTATTTGGAAGGCCTTTGCTGAATTCGTACCAAAAGGCGGATTATCCTATCCGGGACTCCATTCTAGAACAACTTCGCAGAACTTCGTACCAACATGCCCTGGTTACTTCCGGCTAATGATGAAGGCATGGATTTCTTCAATACTTTGACACTAGGAAACCTCTCTCGACCCCTCAGCGATCCTCGACCCCTCAAACCCTTGACGACCCTGGAACCCTCGACCCCTCGGCGATCCTCTTCTTCCTCTCATGTTCGAGAGGATCGCCGAGGGGTCGGGAGGTTGTGTAGTGTCAAAGGATTCAACAAAACCATGTCTTCATCATTAGGCGAAAGTAACATGTGCATGATGGTACGAAGCTCTCCAAAGTTATTTTGGAACGGAGTCCTAGATAGGATAATTCGCTTTTTGGTACAAAGTTCAGCAAGAACCTTCCAAATATCGTTATTTGGAAGGCCTTTGCTGAAATTCATACAAGAAGGCAAATTATCCTATCCGGGACACCATTCCAAAATAATTTTGGAGGACTTCGTCATGCCCTGGTTACTTCCGGCTAATGATGAAGCCATGGATTTCTTCAATACTTTGACACTAGGAAACCTCTCTCGACCCCTCGGCGATCCTCGACCCCTCGAACCCTCGATGACCCTGGAACCCTCGACCCCTAGACGACCCTGAAACCCTCGACCCTATAGAACCCTCGAACCCTCGACCCTGAAACCCTCGACCCTTGACCCCTTAACGACCCTTGACCCTCTACCCTAGTTCCCGACCCTCGACCCCTCGGCGATCCTCGACACCCTCGTTCCCGATAAAAATTAAGAAGATGAAGAAAAAAAAGAGGAGAAAAAAAGGACAAGAAGCTCCTCTATTCCTTCTTCTTCTCCTCTTTTTTTCTTCTTCTTCCTCTTCTTCCTCTCCTCGTCTTCTCCTTCTTCTTCTCCTTCTTTCTCTACTTATTTTCCTTTTCCTTATTTTACTTTTTCCTCTCCACTAACATAAAATGCACTAACCTAAAATGCAACAAACATAAAATGCAATAAATCGATCAACTAACCTAAAATCAGTGATAAAATGCACTAACCTAAAATCGATATCTACTAACAACTTAAAAAAATTAATACATATATGAAAAAAAACATCATCATATCATCAATAGAAAAAATAGTATTTTTTCTAAAAATCTATCTTTTGCATATATACATCAACATATATATACACTAACCTAAAATGCGCAAAAATGCTATCGGAGAGGGGGTATATCGACCCCCCTCATGTATCCACATACATACATCTATACACACATACATTTCTCATATATACATACATACATTTCTCATATATAAGTTTTTCTTCTTCTTCCTTTCTTCCTTTTTCCTAGCTAGATATATAAATTTTTGCATATATAAAATACATATATACTTGCATATATGTATAAATTTTTGCATATATAAACTTTTGCACATATAAAGTTTTTCTAAAATCTAACTTTTGCATATATGAACATATATACACAGAGAACATATACACATATGCACATTTCTATAATAATGAAAAAAATAATAGGAAAGGGCGCTGGCGGCTGGACCGAAGGTGGCGGCGTGTGGTCGGGGCGACGACGACGGGGTTGGGGAAGGGGCGGCGTGCGCGGCGACGGCGACTGGGTCGGGGAAGGGGCGGCGCGCGCGGCAACGACGACGGGGTCGGGGAACGGGTGGCGCGCACGGCGACGGCGACGGGGTCAAGGTAGGGGCGGCGCGCGCGGCGATGGCGATGGTGTCGGGGCCGACAGGGGCGGCGGGCGCGGCGACGGTGTCGGGGCAGTGGCTCGGCGGCGGCAACGGCGAGGTGGACCAGCCTGACGGCGTCGGGGCAGGGCTCGGCGGCGACGGCGACGAGGAGAAGAAGGCGTCGGGGCGAGAAGAAACAGATGGATTTTGGCGAAAACTGCAAAGTGCTGTATATATAGCAAGAGCATTGGTCCCGGTTAATGCTACGACCCGGGACTAATGCCCCCCTTTAGTCCCGGTTGGTGCCACCAACCGGGACCAAAGGCCTCTTTTCAGCAGCCCAAAGGGCGGGAAGCAGCGGCCTTTGGTCCCGATTGGTGGCACCAACCGGGACCAAAGGCCTGTGCTGCCCCGAACCCAAATATTTAGTCCCACCTCGCTAGTTGAGAGGGAGGCGCACCTGTTTATAAGGTGCGGTGCGCCTTCCCTCTCGAGCTCCTCTCTAAAGCAGGCTTTCGGGCCTAACACTGCAATCTATGCCTGTGGGCCTACTGGGCCTCCCGCGGGCCTGAATCCTGGCCCATGGTAGGGTTTCTAGTCGTATTCAGGCCGTGGGGGCCCAGTAGGTGGCACTTTTTTTGTTTTTTGTTTCTACTTAGAACTAAATACTTATAGTTTTGTAGTGTTTTCTTTTTTATTTTAGGTCACAAAAATTATAAACTTTCTGTTAGTGCCATTAGTTTTAAATTTTGAATAGTTTAAATTTGATTTTTTTAAAATTTGTGTGAATCACTAGTTTATGAATAACTTTACTATAAAAATTGATTTTTGAGTCAATCTTTTTCCTGCTATTTAATATTACTGTGTTTTATCATTATACTCAATTTGGTAATTTTAGTTAGTCATAGCAAATATTATAGGGGTGAGCCCTATTTTTTCCAATTTTTTTCTTTTGTTTTCTGCATTATTTATTTCCTTTTGTTTTTTGCTTTATTTTTCAATTCTTTTTGCTTTTAGTTTTAGAAAAATTATAAAATTTCTGTTAGTGCCATTAGTTTTCAAATTTGAAAACACTTTTTAGTTTTTTTGTTTTCTTTGTTGCTTTATTTATTTTATTTTGTTTCTACTTACAACAAAATACTTGTTGTTGCTATTTTTATTTTTTTCCAGTTTTTTTGTTTTGTTTTCTGTATTATTTATTTTCTTTTGTTTTTTTGCTTTAGTTTTTAATTCTTTTTGCTATTAGGTCAGCAAAATTATAAACTTTCTGTTAGTGCCATTCGTTTTAGAAAAAATATAAACTTTCTGTTAGTGCCATTAGTTTTCAAATTTGAATAGTTTAAATTTGAACATAGATGCACCTATAGAGAAAATTCGACCTAAATTCATAGTTTTCAAATGAACTCTGAAAAAGTTGGCATAGCATACTCGTCTGTTACAAATTTGGCATGGTATCATCATAATAGTTGCGGGAGAAAGTCTTCACTTTTTCTTCGCTTGTGTCATTTGATTATTGCGCCATAACCATGGATAATCTTCATTGTTTATCAGGATGCTTGGTCAGCCTTGACATTGAAGGGAGGAATTTCATGAAACTTTTCGTAATCTTCAGACATGTCTGTCTTGCCGTCCACTCCCAGGATGTCCCTTTTTCCTGAAAGAACTATGTGGCGCTTTGGCTCATCGTATGATGTATTCGCTTCCTTATCTTTTCTTTTTCTCGGTTTGGTAGACATGTCCTTCACATAGATAACCTGGGCCACATCATTGGCTAGGACGAATGGTTTGTCAGTGTACCCAAGATTTTTCAGATCCACTGTTGTCATTCCGTACTGTGGGTCTACCTGTACCCCGCCGCCTAACAGGTTGACCCATTTGCACTTAAACAAAGGGACCTTAAAATTAGGTCCGTAGTCAAGTTCCCATATGTCCACTATGTAACCATAATATGTATCCTTTCCTCTCTCGGTTGCTGCATCAAAGCGGACACCGCTGTTTTGGTTGGTGCTCTTTTGATCTTGGGCGATCGTGTAAAACGTATTCCCATTTTTCTCGTATCCTTTGTAAGTCAATACAGTCAAAGATGGTCCCCTGGACAACAAGTACAACTCATCACAAACAGTGTTGTCACCTCTGAGACGTGTTTCCAACCAACTGTTGAAAGTCCTGATGTGTTCACATGTAATCCAGTCGTCGCACTGTTCCGGGTGTTTGGAGCGCAGACTGTTCTTGTGTTCATCGACATACGGGGTCACCAAGGTAGAGTTCTGTAGAACTATGTAGTGTGCTTGAGACCAAGAATATCCGTCCCTGCATATTATTGAGTCTCTTCCAAGAGTGCCTTTTCCAGTCAGTCTCCCCTCATACCGCGATTTAGGGAGACCTATCTTGTTAAGGCCAGGAATGAAGTCAACACAAAACCCGATAACATCCTCTGTTTGATGGCCCATGGAGATGCTTCCTTCTGGCCTAGCGCGATTACGAACATATTTCTTTAGGACTCCCATGAACCTCTCAAAGGGGAACATATTGTGTAGAAATACGGGCCCAGGATGACAATCTCGTCGACTAGATGAACTAGGACGTGCGTCATGATATTGAAGAAGGATGGTGGGAACACCAGCTCGAAACTGACAAGACATTGCGCCACATCACTCCTTAGCCTTGGTACGATTTCTGGATCGATCACCTTCTAAGAGATTGCATTGAGGAATGCACATAGCTTCACAATGGCTAATCGGACGTTTTCCGGTAGAAGCCCCCTCAATGCAACCGGAAGCAGTTGCGTCATAATCACATGGCAGTCATGAGACTTTAGGTTCTGAAACTTTTTCTCTGGCATATTTATTATTCCCTTTATATTCGACGAGAAGCCAGTCGTGACCTTCATACTAAGCAGGCATTCAAAGAAGATTTCTTTCTCTTCTTTCGTAAGAGCGTAGCTGGCAGGACCTTTATACTGCTTTGGAGGCATGCCGTCTTTTTCGTGCAAACGTTGCAGGTCCTCCCATGCCTCAGGTGTATCTTTTGTCTTCCCATACACACCCAAGAAGCCTAGCAGGTTCACGCAAAGGTTCTTCGTCACGTGCATCACGTCGATTGAGGAGCGGACCTCTAGGTCTTTCCAGTAGGGTAGGTCCCAAAATATAGATTTCTTCTTCCACATGGGTGCGTGTCCCTCAGCGTCATTCGGAATAGCTAGTCCACCGGGACCCTTTCCAAAGATTACGTAGTGTAAATCATTGACCATAGCAAGCATGTGATCATCGGTGCGCATGGCGGGCTTCTTCCGGTGATCTGCCTCGCCTTTGAAATGCTTGCCTTTCTTTCAACATTGATGGTTGGTCGGAAGAAATCGACGATGGCCCAGTTACACATTCTTCCTGCATTTGTCCAGGTATATACTTTCAGTGTCATTTAAACAGTGCGTGCATGCGTGGTATCCTTTGTTTGTCTGTCCTGAAAGGTTACTGAGAGCGGGCCAATCGTTGATGGTCACGAACAGCAACGCCTTAAGGTTAAATTCCTCCTGTCTGTGCTCATCCCTCATACGTACACCGTTTCCATTCCAAAGCTGTAAAAGTTCTTCAACTAATGGCCTTAGGTGCACATCAATGTCGTTGCCGGGTTGCTTAGGGCCTTGGATGAGAACTGGCATCATAATGAACTTCCGCTTCATGCACATCCAAGGAGGAAGGTTATACATACATAGAGTCACGGGCCAGGTGCTGTGATTGCTGCTCTGCTCCCCAAATGGATTAATGCGATCCATGCTTAAAGCAAACCATACATTCCTTGGGTCCTTTGCAAACTCATCCCAGTACTTTCTCTCAATTTTTCTCCACTGCGACCCGTCAGCGGGTGCTCTCAACTTCCCATCTTTCTTTCGGTTCTCACTGTGCCATCGCATCAACTTGGCATGCTCTTCGTTTCTGAACAGACGTTTCAACCGTGGTATTATAGGAGCATACCACATCACCTTCGCAGGAACCCTCTTACTGGGGGGCTCGCCGTCAACATCACCAGGGTCATCTCGTCTGATCTTATACCGCAATGCACCGCATACCGGGCATGCGTTCAGATCCTTGTATGCACCGCTCGTCTGATCTTATACAGCAATGCACCGCATACCGGGCATGCGTTCAGATCCTTTTATGCACCGCGGTAGAGGATGCAGTCATTAGGGCATGCATGTATCTTCTCCACCTCCAATCCTAGAGGGCATACGACCTTCTTTGCTGCGTATGTACTGTCGGGAAATTCGTTATCCTTTGGAAGCTTCTTCTTCAATATTTTCAGTAGCTTCTCAAATCCTTTGTCAGCCACAGCATTCTCTGCCTTCCACTGCAGCAATTCCAGTACGGTACCGAGCTTTGTGTTGCCATCTTCGCAATTGGGGTATAACCCTTTTTTGTGATCCTCTAACATGCGATCGAACTTCAGCTTCTCCTTTTGACTAATTCATTGCGTCCTTGCATCGACAATGACCCGGCGGAGATCATCATCATCGGGCACATCGTCTGGTTCCTCTTGATCTTCAGCAGCTTCACCTGTGGCAGCATCATTGGGCACATCGTCTGGTTCCTCTTGAACTTCACCAGCTCCCCCCGTTGCAGCATCACCGTATTCATGGGGCACATAGTTGTCATCGTACTCTTCTTCTTCGCCGTCTTCCATCATAACCCCTATTTCTCCGTGCCTCGTCCAAACATTATAGTGTGGCATGAAACCCTTGTAAAGCAGGTGGGAGTGAAGGATTTTCCGGTTAGAGTAAGACCTCGTATTCCCACATTCAGTGCATGGACAACACATAAAACCATTCTGCTTGTTTGCCTCAGCCGCATCGAGAAACTCATGCACGCCCTTAATGTACTCGCGGGTGTGTCTGTCACCGTACATCCATTGCCGGTTCATCTGCGTGCATTATATATAATTAAGTGTCCAAATTAATAGAAGTTCATCATCACATTAAAACCAAAGTGCATACATAGAACTCATCTAACAACATATAGCTCTCCAGAGCATCTAATTAATTAAACCATACATTGAAACTATGTAAAACATTTCAATGTGAAAACAAATGCGATCATAATCGCAACCAAGGTAACAATTGATCCAACGGCATAATGATACCAAGCCTCGGTATGAATGGCATATTTTCTAATCTTTCTAATCTTCAAGCGCATTGCATCCATCTTGATCTTGTGATCATCGACGACATCCGCAACATGCAACTCCAATATCATCTTCTCCTCCTCAATTTTTTTTATTTTTTCCTTCAACAAATTGTTTTCTTCTTCAACTAAATTTAACCTCTCGACAATAGGGTCGGTTGGCATTTCTGATTCACATACATCCTAGATAAATAAAATCTATGTCACGTTGGTCGGCATAATTTTCATAAACAATAAAAGAACCAATAGTTATAAAGATAATATACATACCACATCCGAATCATAGACAAGACGAGGGCCGACGGGGGCGGATACCAAAACCATCGCACTATATAAGATGCAATAATAAATGTAAGAAAATGATACAAGTATCTATCTAAACATACAAGTAAGAATATTTTTCCTTTCAGAAAGAAGATAAGAACAAGAGGCTCACCACGGTGGTGTCGGTGATGAGATCGGCACGGGTGATCGACGGCCGTGAAGACGGGGACGGGGCGTGACGGACCGCTAAATCTAGACAAATCTCGAGGAAAATGGAGCTTGGAGGTCGAGCTTCGAGAGGAGAAAGCTTAAGTAGTGTGGCTCGGGCATTCCATCGAACACCTCATGTGCATAGGAGGTGAGCTAGAGCACCACAAAGCCCTCTCCCCCTCGGCCAGAAAAAACAGAGCACTGTGCTCTGCTCTTGCGCGAGGGGGTATATATAGGCACCTCATTGGTCCCGGTTGGTGACATGAGCCGGGACTAAAGGGGAGCCTTTGGTCCCGGTTCAAGCCACCAACCGGGACCAATGGTGGTGGGCCAGGAGCGAGGCCCATTGGTCCCGGTTCGTCCCACCAACCGGGACCAAAAGGTCCAGATGAACCGGGACCAATGGCCCACGTGGCCCGGCTGGCCCCCTGGGCTCACGAACCGGGACCAATGCCCACATTGGTCCCGGTTCTAGACTGAACCGGGACTAATGGGCTGACCCGGCCTGGACCAAAGCCCTGTTTTCTACTAGTGTATGTCTCCGACTAGAGAGGAGGAAATAAAACGGAAATATGCCTGGGGCCAACCTTTGGTCGAGCCAGAGGAGGTCAATAAGCTCCCTATGAGAATGTATGAATTGCATCAATGGTACATGGACATTACCAAGATTTCCAATCGAGAGTCCCTCATGATGAATGTCAACAAGGAGCATTACTACCATAAGAAAGTTGTGACCGTTGAGTATTCAGAACTATTTCAGCTATACAATAAAGACACACTCGACAAATCTATCATCAGTTGCTATTGTCTGTAAGTGATTTCTTTCTGTAATTTAAGTCTCAAGCTAGCTATAGTGATCATTTTGATCAATCATTACCTGTAATTATTCTCACTATATTCTTTTCTGTGGTATTATGCCGGATGAAGATTTATGAAATGGAAAAAGGTGGACGCTATGGCATTGGGTTCATTAACCCAGATACCATTAATGAATACACATGGAAAATAGATCCATATCACGAAAAAAGTGTAGAGGAAAGCATGCTACAGTTCTTCAAAGAACTCAAATACAATGAAGATATACTACTTCCTTACAAGTTCCAGTGAGTCACACTGTCTTATACTACAAATTCTGTTTTTCCCTACTAGCTATAGCTACATGTTTTTGCTTACATATGCCTGCTTAATTAAGACATGCAAACGTGTGTGCATGCAGATTTCACTGGATCTTGTTAATCATTAAAGTTGATGAAGGAACAGTTGAAGTACTAGACTCACTACTTAAGAAAGCAAGTGACTACACCATCGTGAAGGGGATAGTCAACAGGTAATTTCAATCATTATTAACTATATCTCGGCCTATTTAATTAGTTCGTCATTTCCTGACAACAACTATTTAATAACCCATTTATTCATTTTCTTTGTCGGCGGGCAGGGCTTGGGCAAAGTTCATCAGGGCCACTCCAGGCCCATGGAAACAAAATCTGAAATGGTATTGACCCAAGGTAAGTACTTAAGTAGTACTAGCTAGCTGCCATCTCTTTAATTATCATGCTTGATTAATTATTATCTGATCAAATTCCATTCTCGTAAAAGCCCTGAAGCAGGCGCCGGAGAATGATCTATGTGCATACTACGTTTGCGAGAACATTCGCATGATGGCATCCGAAAGGAGCAAATCTCAAAGACAGGAGTGGGTACGATATCGATTGTCAGAACACTATTCACAATTTTTACACCATTATCGATATCTAGTCACACAACTAATACACATGCATATTGATCTCCTTCTTAAGAGTTCAAAGAGGTGCGGGACAAGCTCCTAGCACAGGACCGCATAGAAGCAATTCAAGAGGAAATAGCGGGATTTTTGCTCGACCAGGTCATAGATTCCAAAGGAGAATACTATTACTCGCTACCGCCCCCATGAACCACTTCCAATTGTTATCGTGCTCCGAAGGCACCAATTAGCTAGGCTAATGCCAGTGGCTCCGAAGGCACCAATTAGGAGAAATTATATATATATATATATTATGATCGGTTCTACTAGAAATTCTATTTATATATATATATATATGCATATCGTGTACAATATGTAGTATCATAAAATACCAGCAAACGAAAAATAATTAAAGGAAAACACAAAATTAAATGAAAAATAAATCATAAACTCAAAACCCCCCAACATTTTAATACCGGTTGGTGACACCAACCGGTACTAAAGGGCTCCCTGCCCCCGAAGCTGACTCGTGCCACGTGGTTGCCCTTTAGCACCGGTTCGTGCTGAACCGGTACTAAAGGGGGGGGGGCTTTAGTGCCTACATTTTAGCGTCGGTTACCAAACCGGCACTAAAGGGCCTTACGAACCGGTGCTATTGCCCGGTTCTGCACTAGTGCCTATACGTAGTGCTACTCTGTAGTGTACTCTCATCGTCCGTCGTCGTTTATGTATATGTGATCGCCGCTTGCCTGCCGTGCCGTGCACACGCACAGGCACACGAACATGGACTAAGTGACGATAGAGAGAAGAATGTGAATCAGGAGTACGGGCCTAGTTTATGGGTACAAGTGCGTGTTGATTAAAGGAAACAGCAGGGGGTTTTCTGCAAAAGTGCGTGTGCTGACCGGTCCTGCCATCTGGCTGCCAATTGTCGAGTTCTCATTGGCCTGGGACTAAATCATCACATGAGGTGCAAGTTGGGATGTGGTGGAGTCAAGTTTTGCAAGTTTAGGACTAAATCATCACATTCTATGCAAGTTAGGGTATCTGGGGTGCTATTACCTCACAAAACAAACCCTCCACCGCGTCATCTGGTACGACTGATAAGGAAAAAAACACGTCAAAGAAAAGGAACAATAAGAAAAATAGAATGTTGCCAAACGGGGAGCACGATAAGCACATCGCTAAGCATAAAAAAAAGTAGCATGGACGAGGTCGCCCTCTCGTACGTTCATGTTTGAACTAGAAAACGCCGTCACTTCGCTTGGACGTCGGTCACGCAACAGCGTGTCTGGCTGTCATACATATACGCATTAAATATGCTCACGTCTGCCTCCGCTCGTGTATCCTGAAGCCAACGGATGCATCACGATTCAGTGAGAGCAGGCGAGCTCGTCCGCACCAGTGAATTTCCGATATCCCGTCACTGGTAGAAAAAGGGCCTATAGTCCTGCCCCGACCCTTTAGTCCCGGTTCAATCCAGAACCGGGACTGATGTGCCTCCACGTGGGCAGTGCGCAGAGCCCAGTCAGGAGACCATTTGGTCCCGGTTGGTGGCACCAACCGGGACCAATAGGCATCCACGCGTCAGCATTTCTGTGGCTGGGGTTTTTGTTTTTTTTGAAAGGGGGGGGGTTGGGGGTTTTGGGGGGTTAATTTCGGTGTTTCATATATTGTGTTAGCTAGCTATAATTAATAGAGAGAAGTGTCCTCTGTTATGTCCGTGCTTGGTCGACGCTACGTACTATACATACGTATAGAGAGGACTAGACACGCTAGCTAGCTAGTAAGCAAACGAAGGAAACAGAAGATCGTCATGAACATATATGCATACAGAGACAAGTGATATCGACCACCTCTCCTTCTCCGAGAGATTGGTCGAACAACAAGTTCTCGTATATCTATCTGACACTACCGGCTACATATATACAATAATTATCTCTTACAAATATAATCATACGGACTCAGGGTCCACATAGAATTATCCGTCTTCAGGGATCACGTGGTCAAGAAAGAATGCCGCCAATTCCTCTTGAATTGCTCGCATGCGAGCTGGTGCTAGGAGTTCATCCCGCTTCCGAAACATCTAATTTGAAGAAGGGGGTCAACACATATATATATATATAAATGAATGAAACTCAACACAAATGATGGTAATAAAATAAAATTATGAATGTTGTTATTTACGTACTTCATATTGTTCGTTAGAGTACCCGCCCCGCTCACAGGTCGTGTGGCGGATGGACTCGCAGATGTAGTATCCACAGAAATCATTCCCTTGTTCCTGCCACAACCACTTTACAAGAAACAGAGGTCAATCAAACTGATAAGCAAGAATGCTAAATGGTATTGATGAAACTAGCGCTTGAATCACTAGGAGATGCGCGGAACATGCTACTATAGTACTTACTTTCGGGTGTCTAAATTCCAGCTCCTTCGGCAGTCCCGGAACTGTTTTGGTGAATTTTCTCCAAACCCCGCCAGACAAAGAAAACAATTACTTGATATCAGGAAATGAACAAAGTTGCTGATATGGTGGATAATGATCGATTTAACTTACTTCTTGAGGATTTCAGTCATGTCCGCATACTCCTGGGGATCTTTTCGTTTAGAGTCCAAGATGGTTACTACTCCCTGCTCAAGCTTAATCTCTAAGAGAATATAGTGGAAACTGCACACACATGCATAACTCATGAATTACATTACTATAACCTTGACTAATATATAAGGGAAACCGAATACGCACAAGACAGTAACACTCACCTGAAGTTGTAAGGAAAGAGTATTATATCTTTGTTTTGATTTATTACGAACGATCGTAGCAAGTTGGCCTCGGTAGCTGCGGCATGAAGTATAACCTGAGTTGCATCTATGAGATATGTGTTAATGAACCCAATATCACCGACTTGTCTTTTCTTCAATTCGGCGATCTTCAATCTGCATAATATAGTGAGGATGATTATAAATACATGCAATGAAAGAGCTAAGCTATATAGAGAAACTTAATGACAGAAGTAGTACTACTTACAGACAGTAGCAGGCGACCGTTGTTTTATCGAGGGCCAATTGATTGAAAAACTGATAGAACTCCTCAAATGGAACAGGCAACAGATCAATTCCAACGAGGTCATGCTCCTTTTTAACTTTCACATACAAAGTACTCCTCCCCCCAGAGTCTCTGCAGATTTTCAAGTACCAATCATGCAATCTTCGCATCATCGTTGATAGAGATCTTTCATCTTTGACGAGAGGCTTCTCGTACTCGTATCTTTGTATCTGCACGTCCATGGTTTCATAATGTACTTCGTCGGGTAGGTAATCTGCAAGATTGCTATAACCGGGCACCATCCTCGGATCATTAGCGACGTTGTGGCTAGGCACCTTGAGCGGGGGGCACGATTGCTTTGCTTATTCGCCGAGCTGGGCAATTTGTTTCCCAGCTCGTCGTTCTTTCAGCCTTTGATCACTGATAGTACTTCCCGACCGCTCCGCTTCGGCAAATTCCTTTCCAATAATGCGGTCATAGTTTCCTTTCGGCGGATCAGACTTCGGTGGTTTTGTCAGGGCAGCCAGAGTGCGCTTCACTTTCACCCGATCTACCTTCTCCTCCGGAGGTGGATGTTTCTTTGCTTTCACCCCTTCAAAGAAGTTCCTCACTTCTTCTCGCGCGATCTCGGCGTTCTCCTCCAGGGTCCTCTCATATGGTAACTTCTCTGGAGTCGTCAGAGAAGGACCGAATCTATATGACCTCCCGCCTCTGGTTGTACTGCTAGACGCCGACCGAGCAGACGGAGCGGTTGTCTTCTTTACTTGCTTAAGAGGCGGAGGAGAAGGACTACGACGCGCCGGAGCAGCCGGAGCGGCGGCAGGTCTCTTCCGCCCTTGCTGACGAGGCGGAGAAGGAGGAGGCTGGCTGCTCGGGCGCGTCGGCGCAGGCGGAGAAGGAGGCAGAATGCCGCCACGTGCCGGAGAAGGAGCCGGCCGAGGGCCCTGATCGTCACTCGCCGGAGGAGGAGGCGGTGGAGGCGGAGTGCCCTGACTCGCCGGAGGAGGAGGAGGCGGTGGCGTCCAGTTCGGAAGGTTGATGAGCTCCTTCCGCCATAGGCATGGAGTCTTCAGAGCAGACCCCAGCCGAGTCTCCCCTTCACCGGTAGGGTGGTCAAGCTGGAGGTCCTCAAATCCCTCCGTTATTTCATCCACCATCACCCTAGCATATCCTTCTGGAATTGGCCGGCAGTGAAAAGTTGCGCCGGGTTCAGTAGGATAAACAGAGCCAATAGCCGCCTTGACCTTCAAATTCATCCATTGCGTCATAAGGTGGCAATTTTGAGACTCCGTGATAGCATCCACGGGATAGCTGGCAGGAGCCGTCAAGGCATGCTCCGGCTGAAGCAGCTCGGTGGAAGCCACGCTGCTTCTGCGCTGAGATGGCGGGGTAGCTTCGGGGGAGGCTTCGGTAGTACGTTTGCTGCGATTTGCTTCTCGTTCCTCTATCGCGTCTACCCTTGCTTGCAGCGCCTGCATTTGGGTCTGCTGCACTTTTTTCCTCCTCTCATGGGATTTTTAACCGCCTGCGTCCGGAAACCCAACCTTCCACGGAATGGAGCCTGGCGTGCCTCATGTCCGTCCAGGGTGCTCAGGATTCCCGAGGGCCATTGTGAGCTTGTCGTTCTCTCTGTCTGGAAAGAACGTCCCTTCCAGCGCTGCTTCGATATACTGCTTAAGCTTCCTGACTGGTATGTCCATTTGATCGTTCGTCCAAATGCACTTCCCTGTTACAGGGTCCAAGGTTCCACCAGCCCCGAAGAACCAAGTCCGGCAACGGTCTGGCCAGTTAATTGTCTCTGGTTCGATCCCTTTATCAACCAGATCATTCTCAGTCTTGGACCACTTAGGCCGGGCTACGAGGTAGCCACCTGACCCCGTGCGATGGTGAAGCTTCTTCTTCGCAGCATTTTGCTTGTTTGTCACCGACATCTTCCTACTCTTTTCTGATGTCTTGTGGGCCACAAATGCGGGCCAGTGATCTCTGATCTTCTCATATCTACCCTTGAATTCTGGTGTCTCATTATTTTCGACAAACTTATTCAGCTCTTTCTTCCACCTCCTGAATAGTTCTGCCATCCACTTCAGAGCAAAAGACTTGATTAATTTCTCTTTAACTGGGTTCTCTGGATTATCCTCAGGCGGTAGGGTGAAATTTGACTTCAGCTCAGTCCAAAGATCATTTTTCTGCATATCATTGACATAAGGCACCTCCGGGTCTTCTGTAGTCGGCTTAAACCATTGCTGGATGCTTATCGGGATCTTGTCCCTAACCAGAACCCCGCACTAAGCAACAAATGCGCTCTTTGTCCGGAGGGGTTCAATAGGTTGGCCGTCGGGCGCGATTGCTATGATCTCAAACTTTTCATCCGAGCTCAACTTTTTCTTCGGGCCTCGTCTCTTTACCGAAGTTGTGCTCGATCCGGAGGGCTAGAAAAAAGAACAAAGACTTAATTAATATGTGTACATAACAAAACAATGAATGCATCAATCAGCTAGTCAGCATAGGCTTAACTAATATATATACCTGGCCGGACTCGGTTCGGTCACCGGAGCCGTCATCATGGTCTCCTTCTTGCACCGGCATTGGGTCACCGGAGCCGTCCTCATGTTCTTCTTCTTGCACCGGCATTAGGTCACCGTAGCCAGCTTGTTCACCCTCTCCTTCCAGACCATCGGTTTCGTTGAGAAACAACGAGATGGCATCACTTCCTTATGCGATTATGTCCCTCAACAACGCTTCTTTTGTTGCTTCGTCTAGGGCGGTGTCCATAGTTTCTACAAATATTTACAACATGGCAATTATTATTCAAACATGACAGATGGATATATTAGTGCCAAACGTAGAACTAGCTACCTAATCATAGTAAGCTATCGGGAGGGGGTATATATCGACAACGACGACACTACATCTATGTCCCTCGACGACCCTCGTTCCCGATAAAAAAAAGAGGAAGAAGAAGAAAAAAAAAGAGGAGAAGAAAGAATAGAGGAGAAGAACTCCTCTATTCTTTCTTGTCCTCTTTTTTTCTTCTTCCTCTTCTTTTTTTATCCTCTTCTTCCTCTCATGTTCGAGAGGATCGCCGAGGGGTCGGGAGGTTGCCTAGTGTCAAAGGATTCAACAAAACCATGTCTTCATCATTAGGCGAAAGTAACATGTGCATGATGGTACGAAGCTCTTCAAAGTTGTTCTGGAACGGAGTCCCAGATAGGATAATTCGCTTTTTGGTACAAAGTTCAGCAAGAGCCTTCCGAATATCGCTATTTGGAAGGCCTTTGCTGAATTCGTACCAAAAGGCGGATTATCCTATCCGGGACTCCATTCTAGAACAACTTTGCAGAACTTCGTACCAACATGCCCTGGTTACTTCCGGCTGATGATGAAGGCATGGATTTCTTCAATACTTTGACACTAGGAAACCTCTCTCGACCCCTCGGCGATCCTCGACCCCTCGAACCCTCGAACCCCCGATAAAAATTAAGAAGAAGAAGAAGAAGAAGAGGAAAAAAGAGGAGAAGAAGAAAGGAATAGCTAGAGGAGAAGAAGAACTGACAAAGTCTTCTCCTCTATTCCTTCTTCTTCTCCTCTTTTTTTTATTCTTCTTCCTCTTTTTTCCTTTTCTTTTTTTCTCCTCTTCTCCCTCTTCTCTTCTTCTCCTTCTTCGGGTAAGCCCTAGTTTCCCGACCGCTCGACGACACTCTCGACATGCCCTCGTTCCCGATAAAAAAAAGAAGAAGAAAAAAGAAGAGAAGAAAGAATAGAGGAGAAGGAATAGAGGAGAAGAACTTCTTCTCCTCTATTCTTTCTTCTCCTCTTTTTATTCTTCTTCTTCCTCTTCTTTTTTTCCTCTTCTTCCTCTCCTCTTCTTCTCCCTCTTCCCCGCCTCTCTCATGAATGTTCGTCGTCCCCCCCCCTCGACCCCTCGACGACCCTCGTTCCCGATAAAAAAATAAGAGGAAGAAGAAGAAAAAAGAAGAGAAGAAAGAATAGAGGGGATCTTTTTTTATCCTCTTCTTCCTCTCCTCTTCTTCTCCCTCTTCTTCCCCTTCTTCCCCGCCTCTCTCATGAATGTCCGACGTTCTTGACCCTCGACCCCCTAAACTAGTTCTCGACCCTCGACCCCCTAAACTAGTTCTCGACCCTCGACCCCCTAAATATCCATATATGAACAAAAATTTCTACAAATGAAAATAACCTAAAAAATCATATGATCATCTATGAACAAAAAAAACATCATTTGATCATCTGTCATCTATGAACAAAAAATTCATCATTTGATCATCTATCATCTATGAACAAAAATATTCCTAGATACATAAAAAATTTCTACAAATGAAAATAACCTAAAAAAATCATATATATTTAGCAAATTCTAGCCACATACATCACATACACATATACATTATAGCCACATACACATATACATCACATATGAACAAAAAAAATAAACTAATAAAAATAAAAAACATATAGCAACATATGAAAAAAACATGGTGGCACCAGCAGGGCAGAGGGGCATGGCGGCAGCTGCTCACAGAGGGGAGCGGCGCCGGCGTCAGGGCAGATGGCATCGAGGGCGGCGGCGACGGCGTCGGGGCGGCGCGGGGCAGCGACGGCGTCGGGGCGACGCGGGCGGCGACGGGGCGACGACGACGGGCGCGGGCGACGGCGACGAGGAGCAGGGCGTCGGGGCAGATGGCGTCGAGGGCGGCGGCGACGGCGTCGGGGCGACGCGGGGCGCGAGCGGCGACGGGGCGACGACGACGAGGAGCAGGGCGTCGGGGCAGAGGGTGGCGTCGGCGGCGGGGAGTTGAGGAACTGAATGAAAATTTTGACAAGTGTTGTATATATATCCAGGCCTTTGGTCCCGGTTGGTGGCACCAACCGGGACTAATGCTCCCTTTAGTCCAGGTTGGTGCGACGAACCGGGACCAAAGGCCAATTTTCGGCAGCCGAAAGGGCGGGAAGCGAAGGCCATTGGTCCCGGTTGGTGGCACCAACCGGGACTAAAGGGGGCATTGGTCCCGGTTGGTGGCACCAACCGGGACCAATGGCCTTGTGCTGCATCGCTAGCTGAAGTTTAGTCCCACATCGCTAGCTGAAGGGCGCCGGCACTTGTTTATAAGCGCTGCTGTGCCTCCCCATTCGAGCTCCTCTCTAATGCAGGCTTTTGGGCCTAAACTTGTTACTGCCTGTGGGCCTATTGGGCCTCTGCGGGCCTGAATCCTGGCCCATGTAGGGTTTCTAGTCGTATTCAGGCCGTGGAGGCCCAGTAGGTGGCATTTTTTTTGGTTTTTTCTTTTTTATTTCTACATTTTTTTGGTTTTTTATTTCTACTTAAAACTAAATACTTACAGTTTTTTAGTGATTTCTTTTTGCTTTTAGGTCACAAAAATTATAAACTTTCTGTTAGTGCCATTAGTTTTAAATTTTGAATAGTTTAAATTTGAATTTTTAAAAATTTGTGTGAATCACTAGTTTATGAATAACTTTACTATAAAAATAGAATTTTTTTTCTATTTATTTTTTATTTATACTTACAACTAAATACTTATAGTTTTTTAGTGATTTTCTTTTGATTTTAGGTCACAAAAATTATAAACTTTCTGTTAGTGCCATTAGTTTTAAAATTTTGAATAGTTTAAATTTGAATTTTATAAAATTTGTGTGAATCACTAGTATATGAATAACTTTACTATAAAAATAGAATTTTTTTTCTTCTTTGCTATTTATTTTTTATTTATAATTACAATTAAATACTTATAGTTTGATTTTAGGTCACAAAAAATATATTCTTTTTGCTATTGAAGAATATTATAGTTTTATTTTAGTTGATCATAACATAATATTTTAATTGGTTGTTTTTATTTTCATAAAAGTTTTGTAGTTCATTCTGTTTGCTATTAATTCATTATTTGAGCTAAATGACTCTGAAATTGGAAAGCATTTCAAAATGAACTCTGAAAAGGTTGAAAGTTGGCATGGTATCATAATTTCACCCACATAGCATGTGCATGTATAAAACGGACAATGGTAGCATGTTCGTCTGTTACAAATTTGGCATGGTATCATCATAATAGTTGCGGGAGAAAGTCTTCACTTTTTCTTCGCTTGTGTCATTTGCTTATTGCGCCGTAACCATGGATAATCTTCATTGTTTATCAGGATGCTTGGGTCAGCCTTGACATTGAAGGGAGTAATTTCATGAAACTTTTCATAATCTTCAGACATGTCTGTCTTGCCGTCCACTCCCAGGATGTCCCTTTTTCCTGAAAGAACTATGTGGCGCTTTGGCTCATCGTATGATGTATTCGCTTCCTTATCTTTTCTTTTTCTCGGTTTGGTAGACATGTCCTTCACATAGATAACCTGTGCCACATCATTGGCTAGGACGAACGGTTCGTCAGTGTACCCAAGATTTTTCAGATCCACTGTTGTCATTCCGTACTGTGGGTCTACCTGTACCCCGCCACCTAACAGATTGACCCATTTGCACTTAAACAAAGCGACCTTAAAATCAGGTCCGTAGTCAAGTTCCCATATGTCCACTATGTAACCATAATATGTGTCCTTTCTGCTCTCGGTTGCTGCATCAAAGCGGACACCGCTGTTTTGGTTGGTGCTCTTTTGATCTTGGGCGATCGTGTAAAATGTATTCCCATTTATCTCGTATCCTTTGTAAGTCAATACAGTCAAAGATGGTCCCCTGGACAACAAGTACAACTCGTCACAAACAGTGTTGTCACCTCCGAGACGTGTTTCCAACCAACTGTTGAAAGTCCTGATGTGTTCACATGTAATCCAGTCGTCGCACTGCTCCGGGTGTTTGGAGCGCAGACTGTTCTTGTGTTCATCGACATACGGGGTCACCAAGGTAGAGTTCTGTAGAACTGTGTAGTGTGCTTGAGACCAAGAATATCCGTCCCTGCATATTATTGAGTCTCTTCCAAGAGTGCCTTTTCCAGTCAGTCTCCCCTCATACCGCGATTTAGGGAGACCTATCTTGTTAAGGCCAGGAATGAATTCAACACAAAACCCGATAACATCCTCTGTTTGATGGCCCATGGAGATGCTTCCTTCTGGCCTAGCGCGGTTACGGACATATTTCTTTAGGACTCCCATGAACCTCTCAAAGGGGAACATATTGTGTAGAAATACGGGCCCAGGATGACAATCTTGTCGACTAGATGAACTAGGACGTGCGTCATGATATTGAAGAAGGATGGTGGGAACACCAGCTCGAAACTGACAAGACATTGTGCCACATCACTCCTTAGCCTTGGTACGATTTCTGGATCGATCACCTTCTGAGAGACTGCATTGAGGAATGCACATAGCTTCACAATGGCTAATCGGACGTTTTCCGGTAGAAGCCCCCTCAATGCAACCGGAAGCAGTTGCGTCATAATCACGTGGCAGTCATGAGACTTTAGGTTCTGAAACTTTTTCTCTGGCATATTTATTATTCCCTTTATATTCGACAAGAAGCCTGTCGTGACCTTCATACTGAGCAGGCATTCAAAGAAGATTTCTTTCTCTTCTTTCGTAAGAGTGTAGGATCGAAAGTATGTCTAGAGGGGGGTGATTAGACTACTTGACCAAATAAAAACTTAACCTTTTCCCAATTTTAGTTCTTGGCAGATTTTAGCTATTTTAGGACAAGTCAAGCAATCATCACATAATTCAAGCAAGCATGCAAAGAGTATATAGGCAGCGGAAAGTAAAGCATGCAACTTGCAAGAATGTAAAGGGAAGGGTTTGGAGATATCAAACGCAATTGGAGACACAGATGTTTTTCCCATGGTTCGGATAGGTGGTGCTATCCTACATCCACGTTGATGGAGACTTCAACCCACGAAGGGTAACGGTAGCGCGAGTCCACACAGGGCTCCACCCAAGGGTAACGGTTGCGCGAGTCCACACAGGGCTCCACCCACGAAGGGTCCACGAAGAAGCAACCACCCACAAAGGATCCACGAAGAAGCAACCTTGTCTATCCCACCATGGCCATCGCCCACGAAGGACTTGCCTCACTAGCGGTAGATCTTCACGAAGTAGGTGATCTCCTTGCCCTTACAAACTCCTTGGTTCAACTCCACAATCTTGTCGGAGGCTCCCAAGTGACACCTAGTGGAACCGAGTGGAACTCGGTGAGACCGAAAGTTACAAAGGGGAAACACTGAGTTTACATTGCAATCTCGGTGGGACCGATTCGCTCTTTCGGTGGGACCAAAAAGTTACGAAAGGGAAACAGAGAGTTTGCAACCCCATCTCGGTGAGACCGAGATCCTTATCGGTAGGACCGAATTGCTAGGGTTTGGCAGTGGTTAATGACAAGTGAAACTCGGTGGCGCCGGATAGGAAGAATCAGTAGGACCGAGTTTGGCTTAGGGTTTAGTTCATATGTGGATATGGGAAAGTAGTTGAGGGTTTTGGAGCATATCACTAAGCACATGAAGCAAGAGGCTCATTAAGCAACACCTCATCCCTCCTTGATAGTATTGGCTTTTCCTAAAGACTCAATGTGATCTTGGATCACTAAAATATAAAATGAAGAGTCTTGAGCTTTTGAGCTTGAGCCAATCCTTTGACCTTAGCATTTTGAGGGTTCCACTTCCACATCCATGCCATGCCAATCATTGAGCTTTCCTGAAATAATTATATTGGAATAGTATTAGCTCAATGAGCTATATGTTGTTATGAATTACCAAAACCACCTAGGGATAGTTGCACTTTCAATCTCTCCCTTTTTGGTAATTGATGACAACATATAGATCAAAGCTTCGACAAATGATAATAAGCATGAAGTATATCGTCGCTTTGAGAAGTATGTGATAAGTAAGAGCTCCCCCTAAATTTGTGCATATTTAAAATTTGCTTTGGACTGCAAATGCACAAAGATTTAGAGTCATGGGTTACTCTTCCATGTCACATACATCTTGGTGGAGCGCTCAAAATGATAAGAATGAAATACATGCACTCATCACCAAGAATAATGAATGATCACACAAGATAGATAGGATAATAGCATTAAGCAAGCATTAAGTGTAGCTTATGATCAAACACATGATCATCAATGTCTCACAAATAATGATGTAGTATCAAGCACTCAAAAGCAAATAAGTTCGAAAAACCACCAAATAAAGCAAGAGAGAAAAGCAACACTCTCTCTCTCTCGAAGCCTATGATCTATACATCTTCTCCCCCTTTGGCAACAAGTTACCAAAAAGTTCCTAGAAAATGCATAGCACTAGATCGACGCTCAGGCTTGATCTTCAGGTGGTAGTGGAGTCCGGATCACTCCAAGGATGAAGGCTTCTGTAGATGTTGAAGTAGTCGCTGGAGTTGGAGCTGAAGTAGATGCTGGAGCTGAGGCTGTAGCTGGTGCTGAAGTGGTGGCTCTGGTGTCAGCAACTGGCACGGCAGACGACCTCGGGCCTCGTGGCACTCTAGAAAAAGCATGAGTCGTGGTCCTGCCTCTCCTCTCATTCATGTTCTCCTGGAGCTGCTCCACTGCAGACTGAACTTCCGTTACCTTGACATCCAAGTCATAGAACTTCTGTTCCATGATTCTCTCTAGGCTCTGCTGATTCTGAGTGAGGGTGGCCATACTTTGCTCAATCCTCAGCGTGGATGCAATCAAGTAACCAAGCTGCTCTTGTTTGGTCTTCAAGAAGTACTCAGATGCCTCCTCTTGAGTAGGCATCTTGGCAGCTTTCTCCTTCCTCGCCTTCTCCTTCTTTGCAAATGCTTGGGCAGATGATGGCTCGTTCTCAGTCATGACAACTTCATTGTCCTCGAAATCTGGACGGATGGGCAGGTGTTCCTTATCCAACAAATATACGCCCGTGCCCATCTTGGAGTTGATGAGCTCCTGAATCTAAGGGGCATATCCACAACTCCTCTTCTGATCTGCTGTAGTCCTCTTAATTGTTTCCACTATGAGGCTCATCACCTTAAACTTCTGAGGCACATCAAACACATGTAGCAAGTTGATAGCATGGCCTCTGATCATCTTGTGATCTCAAGACTTAGGCAATAAGGTGTGCCTTAGGATCCAGTTGATCGTAGGAAATCCTGATAGCAGATAATGCACTGAGCCAAACTTGAACGTGTCAAGTGCTTCATTCAGAATCTCCTTGTACATGTTGGACATGGAGTTGTGGTCCATCTTCTTCTTGGCATAGATATCCAAGTCCTCATCTTGCTCCTCTGGGGCATTAATGATCTGTGCCCACTCAGCCACTGTAGATTGGTACCTTGTACCCTCAGACATCCATGTAATCCTCCCATCTGGATAAAAGTGAGCTGTGGAGTAGAACTGCATGATAAGTTCCTCGTTCCACTTTGTGAGCTTCTGCCCAACAAAGTCAGCTACTCCACAAGCTATGAAGCTGTGTTGCACTCCAGGATAGTGCTCCTCATTGTCCTTGATGTATGTCCAATCAACCCATCGCATATCACAGACAATGGGCTTCTTATCTAGCAGCACTGTCTCATAAAAATCCTGCTGCTCCTTGGTATGAAACCTGTAGTCCACAGCAGTCCTTCTCCTAGAAGCATATGGGTCTGCTTCTCTCCACTTCCTGAGCCCTGAGTCTCTCCTGAGCTTCATGTCCTCAGCCACCGGATGAGCATCGTTGTGGTCTGGGATCTTGGGCTTGAGCTTCCGAAGGACATTCTCTTCCTCATCCTCAGCAACAGTCTCAGGCACTGGGGCCTTGTTCTTCTCAGCTGCAGGAATGCTCCGTGTGTTCCTCTTGGGCTTTGGCTTTGGAGCTGGCTTGGCCTTGGAAGCAGCTCCCCCTGATTTTATCGCATCTCCCATAAGCTTGGGTGCCTTGGGCGCTGGTGCAGCTGCCTCTTCTTCTTCTTCTTCCTATTCCATGATGGAAGCTTTGCCAAGTACTCTAGCCACAGTCTTCTTTACCCTTTCCTTTCTCTTCTTGCCCTCAGCTGCAACTGGCTCTTGAGGAGTGGGCTTCTCAATTGAGGCTCTTGCCTTTGACATGGGCTGCCTGCCTGCTGGCCTTTTGATTTTCAGCCCTGGCTTTGTGCCTTGAGCTGGCTCAACTCTCTTGGAAGTGGCCTCTTCCTCTGCCACATAGTCCTCATCTTCAGAATCTGAAGTTTTCTTCTTCCTTTGTCTCGTGGAAGCCTTTGGCAAATTGCTAGGAGTGCTCTTGCTGCCTTCATCAGATGAACTGGAGGGACTAGTGCCCTCACTCATGACCACTTGCTGCTCTGACAGATTCTGGCTATCACTCTGGTCTGACATGCTGCAAACTGACTGCTGACCCTGTGAATAGATTATAGAGGAGATAGAGTGGATGAGCATCACAAAATGCAGAGATTTTTGCAAAAAGAATGATCCAAAAACTTAGTTTTAGTTTCCCACTGAAATCATCTCGGATCTACCGATTTTCAAACTCGGTGATACCGAAGCAGTTTTGGAACCTAAACTAGTGAACTCGGTAGGACCGAGTCACAGTTCGGTGTCACCGAGACTGCTAGGGTTTCACTGAGTTCAAAAATCGGTCACACCGATAAGTAATTCTCGGTCAGACCGAGTCTCACTTGTGCAATGGCATAAGCCAAATCGGTGGGACCGAGTTTTTCAACTCGGTGGGTCCGAGATAGTTTCGGCGGAAACCTAAACCTAGAATTTTCGAATCAAACCTAACCTATGAGCGTTTTGACTGGATAGAAGTTTATCAAACGTGGCTAGAAACAATATGATCATAATGTGCTAGGAATCAGATTGAGGAATAGCACAAAAATCAAGTCCATACCCTAGTTCGGCGGGGACTTGCTATGGCGGCAACGGCGGGGCAGAATTCCCGTTGACGGCGATGGAGACCAGCGACTGGAGGCTGCTGGCGGCGAGAAGACGATCCGGAGACCTCAAGGGCAGAGCAGGCTATCGCGCGGGCGAAGGGGTTCGGAGAAATTTCCAAATTTTTCCCGTGACTATATATATCCCGACCCTATCGGTGTGACCGAGTGGAACAACTCGGTGGCACCGAGATTCATAACTGCGTGCAGTTATTGAAACTCGGTGTGACCGAAAGGTTCAAATCGGTTGCACCGAGATCGAAAACCTAGATCAACTTAATGATCTCGGTAGGACCGAAAGTGGAGTATCGGTCAGACCGAGAATCATAAAGAGGTTTTGGAAGTTTAAGTCTATGACGAATCGGGGACTCCGAGCGCTCCTCACACAGAGTGGTTCGAATCTGACTTGATCAAATTTTGTGATGCAGCATGAATAGAGTTTGAGACGAGAAAATCATAGATAGCTAGAGGAGGTTCTTAGGCATTCTTGTCCATCCACTTGGCAAAAGAAGATAAAGCCGAACAATCAAAACAACAAGTGGATGTCCTCGAATGAGTAAAATATGCAACCAGCATGCTCACACAATAAGATGGCAAATGAAATATGTGGCAAGGCATGCACAACCAAATCTAGCATCTATCAAGCAATTTGCGATGACAAGGTCATCTATATATGAGTATATTGACTTAGGAGTCAAGTGAGAACACTTGATCATAGGTCATACTCATCGTTTAAGCTCAAGTGGGGTTACCACTTTTACATAAAGCATTGTTGTGTTCACATCTTTAGAGTTGCTTTAGCTCAAGTCTTAGAGTAAAGCTCCCCCTAGATGTGATATCCCCCCTAAGAGGGATGAACTAACCTTGGGTTTTGTCGATGATGACTTCATGTAGATATTGAAGATGTGGATGCTCAATGTTGATGTAGATCTCTTGGAGCTATCCATATGAGTGAATTGCACTTTCAATACCTACATGGGTTAGTCCCACAAGGAACAAACAAGGATATCCATAGACATAGAGTGATGCACACAAGGATGATGTCCATGAAAACTTTTAGGTTACCTTGTCCCTTGTCTTACCAACAAGAGGGTTTGTGACTCCTTGAACTAGTGCAAGATGTGGAAGTTGATTGCACTTGTTCTTGCCAAAATGATAAGAGTGAAGTATGTTGGCGGAGTCACCCTCAAGAACTCTCTAGTTCTTCTTCTTTTGGATCCACATCATCTTGATGGGAATCCTTGGAGTTGTAGTCGTACTTGATGAAGTGGAACTTGAAGTAGTCTTGGGAATCCACTTGACTAAGGTCTTTGGAGCTTCTTCAAATGCATCAATTTCCTCTTGAAGCTTGTCCTTGCCTTTTTGCTCGTGGTCTTGTGGTGGAAGATCATCTTGAGCTTGTGTCCCCTTGAAAGAAGTATACTTCTCTTGTTGAGGGACAAACTTTGTCTTGGGGTATTGATCTTCTTCCCATTCAACTCCATTGGCATTGAACTTTCGTTCAAAACCAACACCTTGATTCTTCCGGTGCATTCCTTGCTTGCGCACGATTTCCTCAAATTGCTTACTCCCGGCAAGGCTTTTGTACACTCCTTTCTCTATAATTCCCTTCAATAAGCTATTTTCTTGCTCAAGTGTAACTTGGCTAAGAGAATCATTAGTGGAATCAAGAGAACTACTAGAAGAAACAATATTGGATTTAGCATGATCATTGTTACTACTAGAGGAAGAATCTTCCTTGTTAGACTTGACTTGAGGCATGTAAGTGGATAAGAGTAAACGCTTGGCAATGTAAGAAGAGCTTTTCTTACGGAGATCATCATTGATTGCCTTTAAGAACTCATGCTCTTGCTCAAGATTGAGCTTTTCAAAGCGTAGTTTCTCATGAGCTCTTAAAAGTTCTCGATGATCTTTGAAGATAGTGTCATGAGCTAACTTAAGAGTTTTTAGTTCTTTAGTTAGAGCCTCAATCTTCTCCTTATCATTGTCATTCGTTTTATCTTGATTAGCATGATTAATTGGTCTTTCATCATAGTATTCATCACTAGAGTTGTCACCAAGCAAATCATCACCTAACAACTCATCTTCATCATTATTGAAATCAACATACTCGGGGTGTGTTACCTTAGGACCTTTGGCCATGAAGCATCTTCCAATTCCTTCATTTGGTGAGTCAAATATGTCGTAGGAGTTGGTTGACACAAGTGCTAGACCGGCAACACCTTCATCTTGAGTATCTTCGGAGTCGGAGTGATAACTTCTCTCGGAGTGGCTGTCGGAGTCGGAGCCGGATACCCATTCACCAACATGAGCTTGATGTCTTCGTCTTGTGTAGCTCCTTGATGATTTTTCCTTCCTTTCCGAATCCTTGCTTCTCCGTGAGTATCTTCGTTCATAACGATCATCTCTACTCCTTCTCTCTCTTGGTGGTGATCCTTTGCTTCTTCTTTTTGGAGAATCTTCTCTTCTTTTGTAGGGAGCCATACACTCATTGGAATAGTGTCCGGGTCTTCCACAATTGTAACAGTTTCGCTCTCGACTAGAAGATCTTTTGTCATTGTAGGACCTTGACTTGGAGCTTCTATCTTTGCTTCTACTCTTGTAGAACTTGTTGAAGTTCTTCACCATTAAGCTCAATTCTTCATTGAAGTCTTGTTTCTCACTTGATGATGTAGGGGCTTCACATGAGGCTTTATAGGCACCACTTGATTTGTTGTGAAGTTCCTCTTTATCCTTAAGTGACATCTCATGAGCAACAATTCTTCCAATCACCTCCGTTGGCTTGAGATCTTTGTAATTGGGCATCATTTGGATCAATGTGCACACGGTATCATATTTTCCATCCAAGGCTCTTAGGATATTCTTGATGATGAATCTATCGGTCATCTCTTCACTTCCTAAGCCGGCAATCTCATTTGTGATGAGAGCAAGCCTAGAGTACATTTCAGCGACACCTTCACCATCCTTCATCTTGAACTTGTCAAGTTGGCTTTGAAGCACATCCAACTTGGATTCCTTGACGGAGTCGGTACCTTCGTGCATATCAATCAAAGTGTCCCAAATTTCCTTTGCATTCTCAAGGCGGCTGATTTTGTTGAATTCTTCGGGGCACAATCCGTTGAAGAGAATATCGCAAGCTTGAGCATTGTATTGCAACATCTTCAACTCATCCGCGGTAGCTTCACGGTTTGGTTCTCTCCCATCAAAGAAGTCACCTTCCAAACCAACACACACAATAGCCCAAACGGCGGGGTTATGTCCAAGAATATGCATTTTCATTTTATGCTTCCAACTAGCAAAATTAGTACCATCAAAGTAAGGACCTCTACGGTGATAATTTCCCTCGCTAGACGCCATACTCTCCTAGGTTGTGAAACCAAGGCTATGACCACCAAAAGCTATGGAGATCAAAGCAAATGGAGACCAAAGCTCTGATACCATTTGTAGGATCGAAAGTATGTCTAGAGGGGGGTGATTAGACTACTTGACCAAATAAAAACTTAACCTTTTCCCAATTTTAGTTCTTGGCAGATTTTAGCTATTTTAGGACAAGTCAAGCAATCATCACATAATTCAAGCAAGCATGTAAAGAGTATATAGGCAGCGGAAAGTACAGCATGCAACTTGCAAGAATGTAAAGGGAAGGGTTTGGAGATATCAAACGCAATTGGAGACACGGATGTTTTTCCCGTGGTTCGGATAGGTGGTGCTATCCTACATCCACGTTGATGGAGACTTCAACCCACGAAGGGTAACGGTTGCGCGAGTCCACACAGGGCTCCACCCAAGGGTAACGGTTGCGCGAGTCCACACAGGGCTCCACCCACGAAGGGTCCACGAAGAAGCAACCACCCACAAAGGGTCCACGAAGAAGCAACCTTGTCTATCCCACCATGGCCATCGCCCACGAAGGACTTGCCTCACTAGCGGTAGATCTTCACGAAGTAGGCGATCTCCTTGCCCTTACAAACTCCTTGGTTCAACTCCACAATCTTGTCGGAGGCTCCCAAGTGACACCTAGCCAATCTAGGAGACACCACTCTCCAAGAAGTAACAAATGGTGTGTAGGTAATGAACTCCTTGCTCTTGTGCTTCAAATGATAGTCTCCCCAACACTCAACTCTCTCTCATAGGATTTGGATTTGGTGGAAAGAAGATTTGAGTGGAAAGCAACTTGGGAAGGCTAGAGATCAAGATTCATATGGTAGGAATGGAATGTCTTGGTCTCAACACATGAGTAGGTGGTTCTCTCTCAGAACATATGAGTTGGAATGGTGTGTGTGTTCTGATGGCTCTCTCTTTAAATGAGAAGGAGGTGGAGGGGTATATATAGCCTCCACACAAAATCCAACCGTTACACACAATTTACCAATCTCGGTGGGACCGAAGCAGAAAACTTGGTCTGACCGAAATAGTAAACCTAGTGACCGTTAGGAATTTCGGTGGGACTGACATGCAACTCGGTAGGACCGATTCGGTTAGGGTTTGGGCATAACGTAATCTCGGTGAGACCGATTACACAAACTCGGTGAGACCGAATTTGCTAATTAGCTAACCAGAGAGTTGGTCAGGCAAACTCGGTGGGACCGATTTGCTCTTTCGGTGAGACCGAAAGTTACAAAGGGGAAACACTGAGTTTACATTGCAATCTCGGTAGGACCGATTCGCTCTTTCGGTGGGACCGAAAAGTTACGAAAGGGAAACAGAGAGTTTGCAACCCCATCTCGGTGAGATCGAGATCCTTATCGGTAGGACCGAATTGCTAGGGTTTGGCAGTGGTTAATGACAAGTGAAACTCGATGGTGCCGGATAGGAAGAATCAGTAGGACCGAGTTTGGCTTAGGGTTTAGGTCATATGTGGATATGGGAAAGTAGTTGAGGGTTTTGGAGCATATCACTAAGCACATGAAGCAAGAGGCTCATTAAGCAACACCTCATCCCTCCTTGATAGTATTGGCTTTTCCTAAAGACTCAATGTGATCTTGGATCACTAAAATATAAAATGAAGAGTCTTGAGCTTTTGAGCTTGAGCCAATCCTTTTTCCTTAGCATTTTGAGGGTTCCACTTCCACATCCATGCCATGCCAATCATTGAGCTTTCCTGAAATAATTATCTTGGAATAGTATTAGCTCAATGAGCTATATGTTGTTATGAATTACCAAAACCACCTAGGGATAGTTGCACTTTCAAAGAGCGTAGCTGGCAGGACCTTTATACTGCTTCGGAGGCATGCCATCTTTTTTGTGCAAACGTTGCAGGTCCTCTCGTGCCTCAGGTGTATCTTTTGTCTTCCCATACACGCCCAAGAAGCCTAGCAGGTTCACGCAAAGGTTCTTCGTCACGTGCATCACGTCGATTGAGGAGCGGACCTCTAGGTCTTTCCAGTAGGGTAGGTCCCAAAATATAGATTTCTTCTTCCACATGGGTGCGTGTCCCTCGGCGTCATTCGGAACAGCTAGTCCACCGGGACCCTTTCCAAAGATTACGTAGTGTAAATCATTGACCATAGCAAGCATGTGATCACCGGTGCGCATGGCGGGCTTCTTCCGGTGATCTGCCTCGCCTTTGAAATGCTTGCCTTTCTTTCGACATTGATGGTTGGTCGGAAGAAATTGACGATGGCCCAGGTACACATTCTTCCTGCATTTGTCCAGGTATATACTTTCAGTGTCATCTAAACAGTGCGTGCATGCGTGGTATCCTTTGTTTGTCTGTCCTGAAAGGTTACTGAGAGCGGGCCAATCGTTGATGGTCACGAACAGCAACGCCTTAAGGTTAAATTCCTCCTGTCTGTGTTCATCCCACGTACGTACACCGTTTCCATTCGACAGCTGTAAAAGTTCTTCAACTAATGGCCTTAGGTACACATCAATTTCGTTGCCAGGTTGCTTAGGGCCTTGGATGAGAACTGGCATCATAATGAACTTCCGCTTCATGCACATCCAAGGAGGAAGGTTATACATACATAGAGTCACGGGCCAGGTGCTGTGATTGCTGCTCTGCTCCCCGAAAGGATTAATGCCATCCGCGCTTAAAGCAAACCATACATTCCTTGGGTCCTTTGCAAACTCATCCCAGTACTTTCTCTCGATTTTTCTCCACTGCGACCCGTCAGCGGGTGCTCTCAACTTCCCATCTTTCTTTCGGTTCTCACTGTGCCATCGCATCAACTTGGCATGCTCTTCGTTTCTGAACAGACGTTTCAACCGTGGTATTATAGGAGCATACCACATCACCTTCGCAGGAACCCTCTTCCTGAGGGGCTCACCGTCAACATCACCAGGGTCATCTCGTCTGAACTTATACCGCAACGCACCGCATACCGGGCATGCGTTCAGATCCTTGTATGCACCGCGGTAGAGGATGCAGTCATTAGGGCATGCATGTATCTTCTCCACCTCCAATCCTAGAGGGCATACGACCTTGTTTGCTGCGTTTGTACTATCGGGAAATTCGTTATCCTTTGGAAGCTTCTTCTTCAATATTTTCAGTAGCTTCTCAAATCCTTTGTCAGCCACAACATTCTCTGCCTTCCACTGCAGCAATTCTAGTACGGTATCGAGCTTTGTGTTGCCATCTTCGCAATTGGGGTATAACCCTTTTTTGTGATCCTCTAACATGCGATCGAACTTCAGCTTCTCCTTTTGACTAATGCATTGCGTCCTTGCATCGACAATGACCCGGCGGAGATCATCATCATCGGGCACATCGTCTGGTTCCTCTTGATCTTCAGCAGCTTCACCCGTGGCAGCATCATTGGGCACATCGTCCGGTTCCTCTTGATCGTCACCATCTCCCCCCGTTGCAGCATCACCGTATTCAGGGGGCACATAGTTGTCATCGTACTCTTCTTCTTCGCCGTCTTCCATCATAACCCCTATTTCTCCGTGCCTCGTCCAAACATTATAGTGTGGCATGAAACCCTTGTAAAGCAGGTGGGAGTGAAGGATTTTCCGGTTAGAGTAAGACCTCGTATTCCCACATTCAGTGCATGGACAACACATAAAACCATTCTGCTTGTTTGCCTCAGCCGCATCGAGAAACTCATGCACGCCCTTAATGTACTCGCGGGTGTGTCTGCCACCGTACATCCATTGCCGGTTCATCTGCGTGCATTATATATAATTAAGTGTCCAAATTAATAGAAGTTCATCATCACATTAAAACCAAAGTGCATACATAGTTCTCATCTAACAACATATAGCTCTCCGGAGCATCTAATTAATTAAACCATACATTGAAACTATGTAAAACATTTCAATGCGAAAACAAATGCGATCATAATCGCAACCAAGGTAACAATTGATCCAACGGCATAATGATACCAAGCCTCGGTATGAATGGCATATTTTCTAATCTTTCTAATCTTCAAGCGCATTGCGTCCATCTTGATCTTGTGATCATCGACGACATCCGCAACATGCAACTCCAATATCATCTTCTCCTCCTCAATTTTTTTTATTTTTTCCTTCAACAAATTGTTTTCTTCTTCAACTAAATTTAACCTCTCGACAATAGGGTCGGTTGGCATTTCCGATTCACATACATCCTAGATAAATAAAATCTATGTCACGTTGGTCGGCATAATTTTCATAAACAATAAATGAACCAATAGTTATAAAGATAATATACATACCAAATCCGAATCATAGACAGGACGAGGGCCGACGGGGGCGGATACCAAAACCATCGCACTATATAAGATGCAATAATAAATGTAAGAAAATGATACAAGTATCTATCTAAACATACAAGTAAGAATATTTTTCCTTTCAGAAAGAAGATAAGAACAAGAGGCTCACCATGGTGGTGTCGGTGATGAGATCGGCGCGGGTGATCGACGGCAGTGAAGACGGGGACGGGGCGTGACGGACCGCTAAATCTAGACAAATCTCGAGGAAAATGGAGCTTGGAGGTCGAGCTTCGAGAGGAGAAAGCTTAAGTAGTGTGGCTCGGGCATTCCATCGAACACCTCATGTGCATAGGAGGTGAGCTAGAGCACCACAAAGCCCTCTCCCCCTCGGCCAGAAAAAACAGAGCACTGTGCTTTGCTCTTGCGCGAGGGGGTATATATAGGCACCTCATTGGTCCCGGTTGATGACATGAACCGGGACTAAAGGGAAGCCTTTGGTCCCGGTTCAAGCCACCAACCGGGACCAATGGTGGTGGGCCAGGAGCGAGGCCCATTGGTCCCGGTTCGTCCCACCAACCGGGACCAAAAGGTCCAGACGAACCGGGACCAATGGCCCCCGTGGCCCAGCCGGCCCCCTGGGCTCACGAACCGGGACCAATGCCCACATTGGTCCCAGTTCTAGACTGAACCGGGACTAATGGGCTGAGCCGGCCTGGACCATAGCCCTGTTTTCTACTAGTGCGTCTTCCTTTTTTAGTACTCCCTCCGGTCCTTTTTACTCCGCACATTAGCTTTGTCTGAAGTTAAAGTTTGCTAAGTTTGACCAAATTTATATTAGAAAATATTAACATCTATAACATCTAATAAATATAATATGAAAATATATTCTGAGATAAATCTAATAATAAATGTGTTGTTATGTGAATGTTAATAATTTTTTGTATAAACTTGGTCAAAGTTGGAGAGATTGACTTCAAGCAAACCTAATATGCAGAGTAAAAAGGACCGGAGGGAGTAACATTGCCTTGAGTTTTAGGTTTGCAACAAGTATAAATTTGTGTGCTTATCAATGACATAATTAAATCCATACTTGCATATGGTATACTAGTATCACGTAAGAGATGGTAGATCGTAATCAATTCTAGCAATCCTAATAGGCACAACATTTAAATAATAACTGAACTAAATCATACTTTCTTCTTTTATATAGTGGTGAGCATTCAAGATAGCTTCACGGAATAGAACTTAAATATTGCTATTCCCATGTGTACGCATCAGATATATATGGCAAAAGGAAGCAAACATGGAACTGGTCCTTTTATGTCTATGAAATAATTTTAGATTGACATGAATGTACTATGATTTTTAATATGACACCTCTATGTAATACGAGATACTAGGTGTTAATTTACGATCAAAGTAATGTGTTCGGCCATTTGTACTAAGGCATCATTGGTTCTGCATAATATCATATCCATGCATGGAATTAAACCATATCTCCAGGCAGCTAACGGGTAGAGTAGTTCGTGGAGGAACTGATTATAAGAAGTAAAATTGGAATAACATTCCGATTTTCTGTTCTCTAATCTAGTAATGAGAAAATAATTGAAAGGACACATAACATCATACGACAATTGCATCGCTAGACTCTTGATCATTATTTCAATCACAAAATACAGATACACGTAATACCAATGAACGATGACATGAGTGTTCACAAATCAATCTAGTGCCACATAAAGATTGCAGGCTACCCCTCGAAAATTATGTTGGATCTAACAATATGTATAAGGAACACATATGCTCACTAATAGAGTTCTCTTAAATAAGTATAATAATAATTTGCCCGAAAATAAAAAGATAAATATGTTATTATGTAGGTGTGATATTTTCATAAGCATAATATTTGCAGTTGTAATAGGGCGTATTATTTCGTGCAATATAATGTGAACATCCATAAAACATAAATTTAATTCTCAAACACTATGCACTTTGAACATAACTTTTTGAGTTTTCAACTAAAGAGACGCCCTCGCATTTGCGAGGGCCACATTTTTGTTTTTATTTCTTCTTTATTGACAATAACAAAAAAAACACATCTCCCTCCTTCCCACTCCAACTTTTTTTGTCGTTGAACCAACCTCGTAAAATTACATGCCCTAGACCAGCACAAGTGCCACCACCCCTCCTTGCCTGCCCCAACAGCTGCCACTACCCACATTCCCGTTTCCGCGATGTCGCTGCCACCCACGCCCTAGCCCACGGTGCCACTTTTGAGGACTTCGTCGTGTATGCTTCAGACGGCACGGGAATCGCAGCCTCATCTGACGAGGACGCACATCCGCCGCCATGACGCGTTACCAACTTGCTTCGAGGCCGAGATCTCCCTTACTTGAAAAGGTGGTCCTCGCAAATGTGAGGGTATCATGTCTTCATTTGTCGAACGATGTCAATATTATTTTTAAGCCTATACAGTACATTTTTATTCTGTGTATCCTCTCTTTGCATCATAGACAACATTTTTGGCATTGATAAGTTTTGCTAGATTAAACAGATATGTATCCTATTTCTAAAATAGGAAAAATGATAGAAAACTGGTTTGATGGTTACATAAGACTCTAACTTCGACGTGTTCAATAACAAAATTGAGTCTACAGTGGTGAAAATTGCGCAAATTTCTGGTCAAAAGTACATTAACTACATTTCAGGTTGACCTTCACTACTATGATAATTCTACGTATGTGCATTATACACAATTTAAAATGTTGCCTAATTCAAACATATCAAAACTTTGGAAGTAAGACCATGGAAGGACTTTCATTCTTGCTAGAAATGGCCATCATTTTTTATCATCTCTAATGAAAATGCAACGAATGTTTTTACAACACGTGGTCAATAGGAATTTATTAACATTACAAATATAGTACCATCATATTGATTTTCCATTTTTGGTTGTTCACGGTGTTGGGTTTCGTAGTAATTTCAAAAAAATTCCTACGCACACGCAAGATCATGTGATGCATAGCAACGAGGGGAGAGTGTGATCTACATACCTAGTAGATCGACAACGGAAGCGTTTGGTTGATGTAGTCGTACGTCTTCATGATCCGACCGATCAAGCACCGAAACTACGGCACCTCAGAGTTCGAGCACACGTTCAGCTCGATGACGATCCCCGGACTCCGATCCAGCAAAGTGTCGGGGAAGAGTTCCGTCAGCACGACGGCGTGGTGACGATCTTGATGTACCACAGCAGCAGGGCTTCGCCTAAACTCCGCTACAGTATTATCGAGGACTATGGTGGCTGGGGGCACCGCACACGGCTAAGGAATAAATCACGTGGATCAACTTGTGTGTTTCTGGGGTGCCTCTGCCTCAGTATATAAAGTACTAGAGGGGGGAGGCTGGCCGGCCAAGGGTGGCACGCCAGGAGAGTCCTACTCCCTCTGGGAGTAGGATCCCCCCCCCCCAATCCTAGTTGGAATAGGATTCGTGGAGGGGGAAAAGAGAGTGGGGGGCGGCCACCTCTCCTAGTCCTAATAGGACTAGGGGAGGGAGGGAGGCACGCAGCCCATCTTGGGCAGCCCCTTCTCTTTTCCACTAAGGCCCATAAAGGCCCATATAGCTCCCGGGGGGTTCCGGTAACCTCCCGGTACTCCGGTAAAATCCCGATTTCACCCGGAACACTTCCGATATCCAAACATAGGCTTCCAATATATCAATCTTTATATCTCGACCATTTCGAGACTCCTCGTCATGTCCGTGATCACATCCGGGACTCCGAACAACCTTCAGTACATCAAAATGCATAAACTCATAATATAACTGTCATCGTAACCTTAAGCGTGCGGACCCTACGGGTTCGAGAACAATGTAGACATGACCGAGACACGTCTCCGGTCAATAACCAATAGCGGGACCTGGATGCCCATATTGGCTCCTACATATTCTACGAAGATCTTTATCGGTCAGACCGCATAACAACATACGTTGTTCCCTTTGTCATCGGTATGTTACTTGCCCGAGATTCGATCGTCGGTATTCCAATACCTAGTTCAATCTCGTTACCGGCAAGTCTCTTTACTCGTTCTGTAATACATCATCCCGCAACTAACTCATTTAGTTGCAATGCTTGCAAGGCTTAAGTGATGTGCATTACCGAGAGGGCCCAGAGATACCTCTCCGACAATCGGAGTGACAAAACCTAATCTCGAAATACGCCAACCCAACATGTACCTTTGGAGACACCTGTAGTACTCCTTTATAATCACCCAGTTACGTTGTGACGTTTGGTAGTACCCAAAGTGTTCCTCCGGTAAACGGGAGTTACATAATCTCATAGTTATAGGAACATGTATAAGTCATGAAGAAAGCAATAGCAACATACTAAACGATCGGGTGCTAAGCTAATGGAATGGGTCATGTCAATCAGATCATTCTCTTAATGATGTGATCCCGTTAATCAAATAACAACTCATTGTTCATGGTTAGGAAACATAACCATCTTTGATTAACGAGCTAGTCAAGTAGAGGCATACTAGTGACACTTTGTTTGTCTATGTATTCACACATGTATTATGTTTCCGGTTAATACAATTCTAGCATGAATAATAAACATTTATCATGATTATAAGGAAATAAATAATAACTTTATTATTGCCTCTAGGGCATATTTCCTTCAGTCTCCCACTTGCACTAGAGTCAATAATCTAGATTACACCGTAATGATTCTAACACCCATGGAGCCTTGGTGCTGATCATGTTTTGCTCGTGGAAGAGGCTTAGTCAATGGGTCTGCAACATTCAGATCCGTATGTATCTTGCAAATCTCTATGTCTCCCACCTGGACTAGATCCCGGATGGAATTGAAGCGTCTCTTGATGTGCTTGGTTCTCTTGTGAAATCTGGATTCCTTTGCTAAGGCAATTGCACCAGTATTGTCACAAAAGATTTTCATTGGACCCGATGCACTAGGTATGACACCTAGATCGGATATGAACTCCTTCATCCAGACTCCTTCATTTGCTGTTTCCGAAGCAGCTATGTACTCCGCTTCACATGTAGATCCCGCTACAACGCTTTGTTTAGAACTGCACCAACTGACAGCTCCACCGTTTAATGTAAACACGTATCCGGTTTGCGATTTAGAATCGTCCGGATCAGTGTCAAAGCTTGCATCAACGTAACCATTTACGACGAGCTCTTTGTCACCTCCATATACGAGAAGCATATCCTTAGACCTTTTCAGGTATTTCAGGATGTTCTTGACCGCTGTCCAGTGATCCACTCCTGGATTACTTTGGTACCTCCCTGCTAGACTTATAGCAAGGCACACATCAGGTCTGGTACACAACATTGCATACATGATAGATCCTATCGCTGATGCATAGGGAACATCTTTCATATTCTCTCTATCTTCTGCAGTGGTCGGGCATTGAGTCTTACTCAATTTCACACATTGTAACACAGGCAAGAATCCTTTATTTGCTTGATCCATTTTGAACTTCTTCAAAATTTTGTCAAGGTATGTTGTTTGTGAAAGTCCAATTAAGCGTTTTGATCTATCTCTATAGATCTTAATGCCTAATATGTAAGCAGCTTCACCGAGGTCTTTCATTGAAAAACTCTTATTCAAGTATCCCTTTATGCTATCCAGAAATTCTATATCATTTCCAATTAATAATATGTCATCCACATATAATATCAGAAATGCTATAGAGCTCCCACTCACTTTCTTGTAAATACAGGCTTCTCCAAAAGTCTGTATAAAACCAAATGCTTTGATCACACTATCAAAACGTTTATTCCAACTCCGAGAGGCTTGCACCAGTCCATAAATGGATCGCTGGAGCTTGCACACTTTGTTAGCTCCCTTTGGATCGACAAAACCTTCTGGTTGCATCATATACAACTCTTCTTCCAGAAATCCATTCAGGAATGTAGTTTTGACATCCATCTGCCAAATTTCATAATCATAAAATGCGGCAATTGCTAACATGATTCGGACAGACTTAAGCATCGCTACGGGTGAGAAGGTCTCATCGTAGTCAATCCCTTGAACTTGCCGAAAACCTTTTGCGACAAGTCGAGCTTTGTAGACAGTAATATTACCGTCAGCGTCAGTCTTCTTCTTGAAGATCCATTTATTCTCAATTGCTTGCCGATCATCGGGCAAGTCAACCAAAGTCCATACTTTGTTCTCATACATGGATCCCATCTCAGATTTCATGGCTTCAAGCCACTTTGCGGAATCTGGGCTCACCATTGCTTCTTCATAGTTCGTAGGTTCATCATGATCTAGCATCATGACTTCCAGAATGGGATTACCATACCACTCTGGCGCGGATCTTACTCTGGTTGAACTACGAGGTTCAGTAGTATCTTGTTCTAAAGTTTCATGATCATTATCATTGACTTCCTCACTAACTGGTGTAGGTGTCACAAAAACAGTTTTCTGTGATGTACTACTTTCCAATAAGGGAGTAGGTACAGTTACCTCGTCAAGTTCTACTTTCCTCCCACTCACTTCTTTCGAGAGAAACTCCTTCTCCATAAAGTTTCTGAATTTAGCAACAAAAGTCTTGCCTTCGGATCTGTGATAGAAGGTGTATCCAATAGTTTCCTTTGGATATCCTATGAAGACACATTTCTCCGATTTGGGTTCGATCTTATCAGGTTGAAGCTTTTTCACATAAGCATCGCAGCCCCAAACTTTTAGAAACGACAACTTTGGTTTCTTGCCAAACCACAGTTCATAAGGCGTCGTCTCAACGGATTTTGATGGTGCCCTATTTAACGTGAATGCGGCCGTCTCTAGAGCGTATCCCCAAAACGATAGCGGTAAATCAGTAAGAGACATCATAGATCGCACCATATCCAGTAAAGTACGATTACGACGTTCGGACACACCATTACGCTGAGGTGTTCCGGGTGGCGTGAGTTGCGAAACTATTCCACAATTTTTCAAATGTACACCAAACTCGTAACTCAAATATTCTCCTCCACGATCAGATCGTAGAAACTTTATTTTCTTGTTACGATGATTTTCAACTTCACTCTGAAATTCCTTGAACTTTTCAAATGTTTCAGACTTATGTTTCATTAAGTAGATATACCCATATCTGCTTAAATCATCTGTGAAGGTGAGAAAATAACGATATCCGCCACGAGCCTCAATATTCATCGGACCACATACATCTGTATGTATGATTTCCAACAATTCTGTTGCTCTCTCCATAGTACCGGAGAACGGCGTTTTGGTCATCTTGCCCATGAGGCATGGTTCGCAAGTACCAAGTGATTCATAATCAAGTGGTTCCAAAAGTCCATCAGAATGGAGTTTCTTCATGCGCTTTACACCGATATGACCTAAACGGCAGTGCCACAAATAAGTTGTACTCTCATTATCAACTCTGCATCTTTTGGCTTCAACATTATGAATATGTGTGTTACTACTATCGAGATTCAACAAGAATAGACCACTCTTCAAGGGTGCATGATCATAAAAGATATTATTCATATAAATAGAACAACCATTATTCTCTGATTTAAATGAATAACCGTCTCGCATCAAACAAGATCCAGATATAATGTTCATGCTTAACGCTGGCACCAAATAACAATTATTTAGGTCTAATACTAATCCCGAAGGTAGATGTAGAGGTAGCGTGCCGACTGCGATCACATCGACTTTGGAACCGTTTCCCACGCGCATCGTCACCTCGTCCTTAACCAATCTTCGCTTGATCCGTAGTCCCTGTTTCGAGTTGCAAATATTAGCAACAGAACCAGTATCAAATACCCAGGTGCTACTGCGAGCATTAGTAAGGTACACATCAATAACATGTATATCACATATACCTTTGTTCACCTTGCCATCCTTCTTATCCGCCAAATACTTGGGGCAGTTCCGCTTCCAGTGACCAGTCTGCTTGCAATAGAAGCACTCAGTTTCAGGCTTAGGTCCAGGTTTGGGTTTCTTCTCTTGAGTAGCAACTTGCTTGCCGTTCTTTTTGAAGTTCCCCTTCTTTTTCCCTTTGCCCTTTTTCTTGAAACTAGTGGTCTTGTTGACCATCAACACTTGATGCTCCTTCTTGATTTCTACCTCCGCAGCTTTCCGCATTGCGAAGAGCTCGGGAATAGTCTTGTTCATCCCTTGCATATTATAGTTCATCACGAAGCTCTTGTAGCTTGGTGGCAGTGATTGAAGAATTCTGTCAATGACGCAATCATCTGGAAGATTAACTCCCAATTGAATCAAGTGATTATTATACCCAGACATTTTGAGTATATGCTCACTGACAGAACTGTTCTCCTCCATCTTGCAGCTATAGAACTTATTGGAGACTTCATATCTCTCAATCCGGGCATTTGCTTGAAATATTAAATTCAACTCCTGGAACATCTCATATGCTCCATGACGTTCAAAACGTCATTGAAGTCCCGATTCTAAGCCGTAAAGCATGGCACACTGAACTATCGAGTAGTCATCAGCTTTGCTCTGCCAGACGTTCATAACATTCGGTGTTGCTCCTGCAGCAGGCCTGGCACCCAGCGGTGCTTCCAGGACGTAATTTTTCTGTGCAGCAATGAGGATAATTCTCAAGTTACGGACCCAGTCCGTGTAATTGCTACCATCATCTTTCAACTTTGCTTTCTCAAGGAACGCATTAAAATTCAACAGAACAACAGCACGAGCCATCTATCTACAATCAAACATAAACAAGCAAGATACTAATCAGGTACTAAGTTTCATGATAAATTTAAGTTCAGTTAATCAAATTAATTAAAGAACTCCCACTTAGATAGACATCCCTCTAATCCTCTAAGTGATTACGTGATCCAAATCAACTAAACCATAACCGATCATCACGTGAGATGGACTAGTTTCCAATGGTGAACATCATTATGTTGATCATATCTACTATATGATTCACGCTCGACCTTTCGGTCTCCGTGTTCCGAGGCCATATCTGTATATGCTTGGCTCGTCAAGTATAACCTGAGTATTCCGCGTGTGCAACTGTTTTGCACCCGTTGTATTTGAACGTAGAACCTATCACACCCGATCATCACGTGGTGTCTCAGCACGAAGAACTTTCGCAACGGTGCATACTCAGGGAGAACACTTCTTGATAATTTAGTGAGAGATCATCTTATAATGCTACCGTCAATCAAAGCAAGATAAGATGCATAAAAGGATAAACATCACATGCAATCAATATAAGTGATATGATATGGCCATCATCATCTTGTGCTTGTGATCTCCATCTTCGAAGCACCGTCGTGATCACCATCGTCACCGGCGTGACACCTTGATATCCATCGTAGCATCGTTGTCGTCTCGCCAAGCTTGTGCTTCTACGACTATCGCTACCGCTTAGTGATAAAAGTAAAGCATTACATCGTGATTGCATTGCATACAATAAAACGACAACCATAAGGCTCCTGCCAGTTGCCGATAACTCGGTTACAAAACATGATCATCTCATACAATAAAATTCAGCATCATGTCTTGACCATATCACATCACAACATGCCCTGCAAAAACAAGTTAGACGTCCTCTACTTTGTTGTTGCAAGTTTTACGTGGCTGCTACGGGCTTAAGCAAGAACCAATCTTACCTACGCATCAAAACCACAACGATAGTTTGTCAATTTGACTCCGTTTTAACCTTCGCAAGGACCGGGAGTAGCCATACTTGGTTCAACTAAACTTGGAGAGACAGTCGCCCGCAAGCCACCTATGTGCAAAGCACGTCGGGGGAACCGGTCTCGCGTAAGCGTACGCGTAATGTTGGTCCGGGTCGTCTCGTCCAACAATGCCGCCGAACGAAAGTATGACATGCTGGTAGGCAGTATGACTTATATCGCCCACAACTCACTTGTGTTCTACTCGTGCATATTACAACATAAATAACCTAGGCTCGGATGCCACTGTTGGGTTTCGTAGTAATTTCAAAAAATTTCCTACGCACACGCAAGATCATGTGATGCATAGCAACGAGGGGAGAGTGTGATCTACATACCTAGTAGATCGACAACGGAAGCGTTTGGTTGATGTAGTCGTACGTCTTCACGATCCGATCGATCAAGCACCGAAACTACGGCACCTCCGAGTTCGAGCACACGTTCAGCTCGATGACGATCCCCGGACTCCGATCCAGCAAAGTGTCGGGGAAGAGTTCCGTCAGCACGACGGCGTGGTGACGATCTTGATGTACCACAGCAGCAGGGCTTCGCCTAAACTCCACTACAGTATTATCGAGGACTATGGTGGCTGGGGGCACCGCACACGGCTAAGGAATAGATCACGTGGATCAACTTGTGTGTTTCTGGGGTGCCTCTGCCTCAGTATATAAAGGACTAGAGGGGGGAGGCTGGCCGGCCAAGGGTGGCGCGCCAGGAGAGTCCTACTCCCTCTGGGAGTAGGATTCCCCCCCCCCAATCCTAGTTGGAATAGGATTCGTGGAGGGGGAAAAGAGAGAGGGGGGGCTGGCCACCTCTCCTAGTCCTAATAGGACTAGGGGAGGGAGGGAGGCGCGCAGCCCATCTTGGGCAGCCCCTTCTCTTTTCCACTAAGGCCCATATAGCTCCCGGGGGGTTCCGGTAACCTCCCGGTACTCCGGTAAAATCCCGATTTCACCCGGAACACTTCCGATATCCAAACATAGGCTTCCAATATATCAATCTTTATGTCTCGACTATTTCGAGACTCCTCGTCATGTCCGTGATCACACCGGGACTCCGAACAACCTTCGGTACATCAAAATGCATAAACTCATAATATAACTGTCATCGTAACCTTAAGCGTGCGGACCCTACGGGTTCGAGAACAATGTAGACATGACCGAGACACGTCTCCGGTCAATAACCAATAGCAGGACCTGGATGCCCATATTGGCTCCTACATATTCTACGAAGATCTTTATCGGTCAGACCGCATAACAACATACGTTGTTCCCTTTGTCATCGGTATGTTACTTGCCCGAGATTCGATCGTCGGTATTCCAATACCTAGTTCAATCTCGTTACCGGCAAGTCTCTTTACTCGTTCTGTAATACATCATCCCGCAACTAACTCATTTAGTTGCAATGCTTGCAAGGCTTAAGTGATGTGCATTACCGAGAGGGCCCAGAGATACCTCTCCGACAATCGGAGTGACAAAACATAATCTCGAAATACGCCAACCCAACATGTACCTTTGGAGACTCCTGTAGTACTCCTTTATAATCATCCAGTTACGTTGTGACGTTTGGTAGTATCCAAAGTGTTCCTCTGGTAAACGGGAGTTGCATAATCTCATAGTTATAGGAACATGTATAAGTCATGAAGAAAGCAATAGCAACATACTAAACGATCGGGTGCTAAGCTAATGGAATGGGTCATGTCAATCAGATCATTCTCTTAATGATGTGATCCCGTTAATCAAATAACAACTCATTGTTCATGGTTAGGAAACATAACCATCTTTGATTAACGAGCTAGTCAAGTAGAGGCATACTAGTGACACTTTGTTTGTCTATGTATTCACACATGTATTATGTTTCCGGTTAATACAATTCTAGCATGAATAATAAACATTTATCATGATTATAAGGAAATAAATAATAACTTTATTATTGCCTCTAGGGCATATTTCCTTCACACGGCTAGACAAGCTAGGCATGGTAAAATATGGAAAACTAAATCTAGACCATTATAATGTTGAAAGATTGACTATAGAAACAGAGAGCGGCGTTTCGGTGCCGGGGTGCATCTGCACCCGGTTGAAAAAAAATTCGTAAGAAATTCAGAAAAATTCAAAAAATTCCAAAAAAAATCTGGATGGTAGACAATTTGATGCGTGAGGTACGCTCCAATTTTCAAAACATTTGGACTTCTGTGCAGCTCTCAGCAAAAAAGACAAATCAGACCAGAACAATATATGAACAGTGCACATTTTTATAGACCTCCGATTTGTTTTTTTTTTGCTGAGAGCTGCACAGAAGTCCAAATGTTTTGAAAATTGGAGCGTACCTCACGCATCAAATTGTCTACCACCCAATTTTTTTTTGGAATTTTTTGAATTTTTCTAGTATTTATTTTGATTTTTTTCGTGAGCGCAGGTGCAGATGAGCTCGGGCTCAGATTCGAATTTTCCATAGAAACACTGCTTTACTGTTCTCCAATTCCTGAAATTGTTTTTCCCTCATATGAAAACAGAAATAATTGGTCAACTCCAAACATTATACTCCCTTCATTCCACAATGTAGTGCTTCCTCTATCCCCGTGCTTCAACTTTGATCGTAAGTTTAACTACCAAGACCGATTGCGGCAAGAGCAAAAATTATATCAGTGAATTCGTATTCGAAAGAAGTTTTCGATTATATAATTTTTTCTCCCGCCGCAGTTGGTCTCGTTGGTTGAATTTATGGTCAAAGTTGGACCTCGAGAAGCGCGGGCACACTATATTTTGGAATAGAGGGAGTATTGGTGAAGTGCCCAATATAATCTAGGTGCATAATGGAAGTTTGTGTGTTGATCAATGTATTGCAATATTTATCCCAATGTTAACCTTCTGGTTCATATTTACACTTGAAAAATCACCATGTCATTAAAGAAAAAAAAATGAGGATCAGTCTAGTACGAGCTATTTTTATATTTATAGCATTGCAAAACCGAATGCATGAATCATATGCACTTTATCATAGTAGTAGCATATACTAGTGTCATATGTATGACAATAGTTAATAGAATATAACATACATTGAGAAATCATATCATGGCGGTAGAAATGGTAGGTGATTTACTTCCATGACTACCGCTCTTGTTGGTAGTAACATACAGTAGTGTCATATGTATGACAATAGTCTAAGTTACTCCCCAAAGAAATCACGAATGAGGCCACAACACATTAAAAGCCAAGGGCAGATCCAGTGTGGGTTCGTGTAGGGCGGCTTCCTCGGGTCAATTTTGGATTTTGGATTTTAGGAGCGCCCCCCCCCCCCCCCCCACCCCCCCACCACCATGGAGGGCGAGAGCGCCAATCTATGTTCTTTTTCCGGGTCTGCATGTCTGCATCGTTAGTGAGATCAAGCAGGAAGATGAAAGGAGAGAAGATACGGTTTCATTTTACGAGATGGGCTAGAATTAAATCACAGAAATTGGTAGGACAGACCCAGTTGAATTTAAGCTCATTAGTGTCTATGCACGGTTGAGCCTTGACACTCCCAATTCCGTTGGTTTCCCAATGGTCGATTGATCTGAAAAATCCACAAATGTTAACACGCCACCTCACCGCGGTGCTGCCAAAGTACCACCGATGGCGCTGGATGGGGAAGATGAAGTCCACCTGTTTCCGCCGAGGGTGTCGTCTGAACGGGAGACATCATCGCCATAATAACGCGCCCCACTCGAAATTGCAAGGGAGCAGCCAACAGAGGAAGCAGCAGGCTATTATGCTCTCTCTGCAATCTTGTCTTCTGCTAGATTGTAGGAGTTCAAACTACACTTTATATAAATTTCAGTTGAGATGAAGCTACTTCGAACAATTAGTTTTGTTGATTATCTTGCCTGATTGCATACTACTTGGGCAATTAATTTTGTTGAATGTCTTATTTAATTGTATCATGGTGTTGATTTTTTGTTTCCTTTAGAAATCCTCCCTGGCTAACTTCAAATCCTGGATCCGCCACTATTAAAAGAGGTGGGAGACGTGTACTAGTAACATCTCTTAGTTGTCCGGCAAAATCGTGAGTGAGGCCACAACACATTAAAAGTGATGGAAGACATGAGCCAGGTCGGTGTGCTAGAAACATTTCTTAGTTGTCCGGCAAATTCATATGTGAGGCCACACCACATTAAAAGTGGTGGAGACGTGTGCTAGCAAATTGGTGCACTAGAAACATCTCTTAGTTAGCTAAAAAAGAAAACATCGCTTAGTTGTCCAACAAAATCACGAGGATACAACACATTGAAAGTGGTGGGAGACATGTGCTAGCTCTATGTGCTAGAAACATCTCTTAGTTGGATAAGATTATAAGTGAGGCCACTGAAAACGATAGGAGATGGCTTTATCAATAAAGCGAGGCGTGGAGTCTTTTTGGGTAAAAGGGGTGGAAGACGTGTGCTAGAAACATCTTTTGGTTAAATGGGTGTGCGAAAAACATCTTTTAGATGTCCAGCGAAATCATGAGTGAGGCACAAGACACTAAAACAGTGTGCGACATATGTTAGATCGATGTGATAGAAACATCTCTTAGCTGTCAGGCAAAACCATAGTTGTACCACGATAGATGAAAGCGGGGAAGACCCACGCTAGATCGCTAGATCTGTGTGCGTGCATATGTTACTCCATCTTTATCTAAAATTTGTGTTGCTTCGTATCATGATAAAGCATGCATGCGTTGTGTTAGTACATACATTACCAGTAGTATTTCAGTTGAGCAGCTAGAATATACACCGATATTACATTTTTTTAGGTAGACCGACATTTCCCAACATTGGCCACATGCGATGTGTGTTTATCTGGATGCCCTTTTCCTTTCTTTGCAGTTTCTTTAGACAACCTTTCTTTGCATTACGTGCACTACTACCGACTACAGACGTTCCCATTCGCAAAGGGCCGGCCCTAAATCAGCTTTGCTTGAGACCCGATAAATAACTACAAATATTTCACGCGTCTCTATATAAAGGCCGCCGCCGGCCTCCCGCTTCTCCATTCTCTTGTCATCCGTCTCTCCTAGTCTCGTGTAGGCAGCAATGGTGTTCGTTCACAAGGGTGGTGTTTGCTGGTTCCTCTTTCTCGTGGCGGTGTTGCTCACTGTTGCGGCCGTAGGAGCGGAGCAGGAGGATGGGGCCACGGCCACCGTCGCCGCGGAGGTGGAGGAGGAGGTCAGTGGGCGTGTCCATGACCAGGGCAACGACATGTGCGACATCAAGTGTCAACACGGGCAACATCTCGCATGGAGACGACGGTGCGTGAACGAGTGCCACAGACAAAAGCTTCATCATTCTCGCAGAGCTTTCTGCGAAATGAAGTGCCAAGATCACTACCACGACCCGTCAAGGATGAAGCTGTGCGTGCACCAATGCATGAGCTATGGCCTCAACCTCCATGCGGATAGCAACAACGGCGTCGACCGCCACCCCCACGCATTGGAGGTGGAGGTCGGCTGGCGTGCCGATGCCCAAAGCAACGACATGTGCGACATCAAGTGCCAGCACTGGCAAGACCCTGCCGGGAGACGACGGTGCGTGAACGAGTGCCACAGCCGGGAGCATCATCATCCTAGCAGAGCTTTCTGCGAGATGAAATGTCAACATCACTACCATGACCCGTCAAGGATGGAATTGTGCGTGCACCAGTGCATGAGCTATGGCCTCAATCTCCATGTAGGCGGCAACAACGGCGTCGATGAGCATCCCACCGGCTGATTAACGGTGGGCGGAGCTATCGTTGAGGTCGTGTGACGCTCGCCGCATCGCGCACCTAATAATTATAATAAAATAATAAGGGTTGCGCTTCAATACATCCTCCTTAAATAAACTTTTAAAAAGGCATTTTTTGATCTATATAGGTCACAAGATTAATCCTGTAATAAATACCAAAAATCTGAAGATTAAAATCTGCTAGTAATAATTTGTTGTGTATTAATTAGAGCATCCAAATCCAAACCCAAGACCGATTGGCCTAATATTAACATGCATTGCACATATGTAGTATCTACTAGGTGAATAAACAATGCACGCTCTCTCATTCTCATGAATATGCAGACTGGATTTTGTAGGTTTATATTAAATAACTCAATCATATTTGATTTACATATATGATCATAGTTCAATAACTATTTTAGGATTTTTTTTTAAACAGTACAGACATAGACGCTCATACCTATGCACATATGCTCACCCTTATAAATGCACGCACGTACACCCTATCCCCTATGAGCATCTCCGAGGGACCGATCCAGCACATCATCTTGAGATTAATGAAGCCGCCACAGACGCCTTCATACTCGACAAGAACATCTCCTCCCAATGAACGACATTGCCGAAAGGCCTGAAATAAATCCAGAAAAATGTGTGCACCAATGTTAAGTCTAGGACTATCACTCTTCTCCTAACCATCCAATCACAAGTTGGTTCATAACCACTGTCCTTCTAACCATCCAACCATAGGTTGGTTCACAACTATTTTACGGGTTGAGTGATAATGTTTTCACTTGGTAGGTCTCATTATATCATTGAAAGCAGCTAAGAAGGCCATTAGACGTTAGTGACAAGACACAAAATGACTCGTAAACATAAATCACATCAAAAATTATTATTATTGACAAAGGGAATATATTAATATCATGACATCAAAAAAATTATATTGGTTGTATTCTTCCTTTGCTTTCTCGTCATCCACTGGAGCTTGAAAAATCCTGCTTTCTTGACCCTTCCTCGACGGTTCTGGTCCACGATATCTTCTCTCTATGTCGAGTTTCTTTCTCTATTGCTTCATATTCCTCTTCCTGATGGCATGAGCGGAATGGTTTCGAGGTGTTGCATGTTTTCATCTTCCTCTCATGGCAATACCTCTTTCTCTCTTATTTTCTGCATCAAAGGGAGGCCCTCTTATGTCATATTTGATTTTAATTAGTTGTTGTTCTCCCTCCTTAACCTCCACTCCATAGGCCTTGCTTGCTCTCTCGTAAGAGTGGTTGGGATCCCCCAAGAGTAAGGGTGTTGTAACCTAGCAGTAAGTATTTCCCTCGGTTAGAGCAACAACTAATCGAACCAGTAGGATCACCTAGCAAACAAAGTGAGCGGTACCTGCACACAAAGCACAAAACACGCTTGTCCCCAACACAACAAGAGAGTTGTCAAACCCCTTGTCTTGCTAGTTACAAGATTAAAATGCAAATGATATAGATAGTTGGTAGCAAAGTAAAACGTTAAAGTAAAAGTAGCAATTCCGATGAAGATTTCAGTAATGGATAACAGACTCTCTTGAACAAGCAAGTGGTGTTGTGAACAAATTACAGTTGGGCAGCGATTAAATTGGAATATTTATATTTATGACTATGATCATTCATGGTATAATCTCATATAGGCATTACATCCATCATAAGTAGATTGTTAATCCACCTACATCTACTACTAATGCTCCACTCAAAGACCGCTATCCAGAAACGGAGCATTGCAATAAGCATGATGACATAATGTAAACATCAAAACATCAAGTAGTATGATGAGACACCGTCGTTTTATCCTTAGTGGCAACAATACAACATGTGTCTTGTCCCCATTTTGTCACTGGGATATAGATCACCGCAAGATTAGGCAGCTCATGGAGAAGATCAGAGAGAGAGAGAGAGAGAGAGAGAGAGACGTCTAACTACTGCTATGGACTCTAAGGTCCTAAGAGAACTACTCACACATGCTCATGGAGGTAACAAGATTGATGAAGAAGCCTCCGACAATGGATCCCCCCTCCGGTAGAGCTTCATAACAGGCCTCTAGATTGGATCTCTTCAGAAGAAGCTTGCGGCAACAAAAAAATAAGATAAAAATATCTCAGAGGGTTATAGAAATTTATGGCGGTTGAATGGATGAAAGGCGGTAAAGTGTGGGACCTATACGACTAGGGGGAGCACCCTAGGGCCTAGCCATGCTAGGTGGCCGTGTGGGCCCCTCTTGCAATCTTCTCGTTGCCCTCCGATGCTTCCTGGAATCTTCATGCCCCAAAAGAAGTTTTATTAATCGGTATGGTATTTTGACCTTTGTAGATATGAATTTTCCGTAAAACCAAAAACATGTAGAAAACAACAACTAGCATCGGACACTAAATTAATATGTTAGTCAATAATTAACGTGACCCCCCCTGATGAAGCTATGTGCCTAGGGTAGGGGCACGGACCTGTCCAAAGGAGCCCTACCCTGGGACATCCCTAGGAGAAGTGGCGCCTTTCAATCGACTTCAAGGTATCCCACTCGACGGATTCAAGACACTCGACCAGAAAGCTATCACTCGACCATGAAGCCAACCACTCGACTGCCAGAAGACCTAAAGTCACTCCGTAAGCAAACGGTCGGCTATTGAGTAGTCTTTATGGTCATTGTAGCACTTTATTAGGGGCGTTATCAGTAACGCCCAACCTTAAATGTACCATAAACCCTGCATTACTGAGGGCAGGAGGGGGCTGGCGAACTCTATATAAGCCACCCCCCTCCTCAGTGTGAAGGGTTCGCACCCCCTATTATTCACACGCCAGTAATCCAATCGACCGCGAAGGGCACCGAGACGTAGGGCTGTTACTTCCTCCGCGAAGGGCCTGAACTCGTACATCTTGGTGTGTTTACAACTTCCCAATAGCTGAGATCTAGCCTCTCCATACATACCCCCCTACATCACTGTCAGAGTTAGAACCACGACAGTTGGCGCCCACCGTGGGGCAGGAATCTTAGCGCCTAATTGGAGAAGTTGCGATTTTTTCGATCCCTTTGATCATGGTTTCGTGCGGAGTTTTGGTGGAGGGCCGCGAGATCCGTCTCAGCGCACTCACGTTCATCGCCGACGACTCCGCCTGGCTCCAGGAGGCACCACTCGACATCGACGCGCTCCCCGTCCGCGGCGCGACGCATTTCCGCGCATGCGTTCGTGGCGTCCTTCTGCGACAGCCGTCGACCCAGTATCGGTCGGCCCCCGTATCGTCCCCTCGCTCGGTCTCCCACCGGCGTAAGCGCTCCGGTCGGTCGAGACTTCAGAGGTGGGTGAGCCATGCCGTGGCTCGCCAGTCGGCCACCCCGCAAGTCGCGGCGATCGAGCCCGACAAATCCCTCTGCGGCCTGTTCGACCTGTCAACTGGCTCCGCGGAGACCGCATCCGAGTGCGACAGCAGCAACCCAGCGGCTGAGGTTCTGGCGGTCGATGGGACGCACAGTCCTCCTGGTTTCCCTCGCGCTAGTGGAGGCGCGGGTGGGGGCGACCCGTCGCATCCCCACGATGAGTATCTCGCCGAACCTCTCACATCATCGCAGCGAGAGGAGCTTCGCCGTCGGAACATGGACGCGCTCCGCACTCCTATTGTCGGAGAAACCCCCGAGGCCCGGGCCTTGGAGGACGCGCGCTTGGCTAACCTAGCCGAGCGCACTCGACTGGAGAATCTCCAGCGGACACTCGACGAGCAAGCGCGTCGGCGGGCTCACGAGTCCAGTCGATGTCAGCCAGCTCCCGAGTCCAGTCGGCGTCAGCTCTTCCCGCCGCTGCAGGTATACTGAACCCCAGTTCAGAATTTGGCCGCTGCGGCCCGTATAGCAGAATCAATTCAGCCCTCCCAGTCGGAGGCAGGCAGGGGCTTGTTGCAGATCAGAGCGCTGCTCCGGGCGGCGGGAAACCAGAATTCTGTTGTCTCTCAGTCGCGGAACAGGATCCACAGTCGATCCGTCGCGACGGATACAGTCGAGTCGGCTCACAGCCCGAGATCGCCCCCGAGGCGTGAGGGACGTGGTGACCGGCATGATCAGTACAGGAGGAATGAGCAGTATGATCACCGATTCGACCGTGATGATCGACGTCGAGTGCCAACCCCTCCCCCGAGGAGTGGGTCATATGCGCCTCAACGGCAAGATGACAGACGCCCTCATAGTGTTGGGCAGAGGATTCCAGTCGACCCCAGAGACCCGGGCTTTGATGCGAGATCCACCTCGTTCAAGGTCTGGTTGACAGGAACAGAGCTCATCGAGAGGGCCACAACAGAGATGCGCCAGCCAGCAGCAGAGCACGTGCTTCAGGGCCAGAGTGTTTCAGTCGAGCCATCAGAGCCGCAGTGATTCCTCCCAATTTCAGGCTGACGACTGGAATCAGCAAGTTCACCGGCGAATCTAAGCCTGACACTTGGCTCGAAGATTACCGAGTGGCTGTCCAGATTGGCGGTGACAATGATGAGGTGGCCATGAAGCATTTGCCTTTCATGTTAGAGGGCTCAGCCAGAGCGTGGCTAAATCAGTTGGCGCCCAGCAGTATTTACACCTGGGAGGACCTCTCCCGAGTGTTTATCACAACCTTTGAAGGAACATGCAAGCGACCCGCTGGCCTTACAGAGTTGCGGTCTTGCGTGCAGAAGCCGAATGAAACTCTGAGGGAATACATCCAGAGCTGGATCACACTGCATCACTCAGTCGAGAATGTGCCAGACCATCAAGCAGTTTGTGCCTTCAAGGAGGGCGTTAAATACAGAGAGTTGAATCTGAAGTTCGGTCGAACTGGAGAGATGTCTCTGAATCGGATGATGGAGATTGCCACCAAGTACGCTAATGGTGAAGACGAGGACCGACTCCGGAGTGGCAAGCACAAGGAAGTCACCCAAGAAACCGGAGGAAACTCCAGTCAGAAACAGAAGCGGAAGGCCGAACCAGCCGCTCCTGGGGAGGCCCTGGCCGTAGCCCAAGGAAACTTCAAGGGAAAACCCAAGGTCACCTGGAAGCCCAAGAAAGTCAAGGATCAGGATGGAAACGATGTTTTGGATCTACCATGTCACATCCACACCAAGAAAGATAAAGAGGGTAATTTTATTTACCCAAAGCATACCACTCGACAGTGTCGGCTCCTGATCCAGCAGTTTCAGGGCAAACAGCCCAAGGATGAGGAAAAAGAGTCGGACAGAGTCGGGGACAAGGAAGACAGTGATGATGGATACCCCCAAATCAATTCCACCCTGATGATTTTTGCTGATGTCGAGAGCAAAAGTCGACTGAAAGTCATTAACCGTGAGGTGAACATGGTTGCTCCGGCGACACCCAGTTATCTGAAATGGTCGCAGACTGCCATCACCTTCGACCAGTCCGATCACCCTACGCACATTGCCACCCCTGGGAGGCAAGCTTTGGTGGTTGACCCAGTCGTCGAAGGCACTCGACTGACCAAAGTCCTGATGGATGGTGGCAGCGGCTTGAACATACTATATGCTGAAACATTGAAAGGGATGGGCATTCCGATGTCCAGACTCAGTACCAGTAACATGAGCTTCCACGGAGTCATTCCTAGGAAGAAGGCCGTGTCACTCGGACAGATTGCTCTCGATGTGGTTTTCGGCGATTCAAAGAATTACCGCAAGGAAAAGTTGACATTCGAGGTTGTTGACTTCCAAAGTGCCTATCATGCCATTCTGGGCAGGCCAGCTTACGCACGCTTCATGGCTCGGCCATGTTACGTGTACCTCAAACTGAAGATGCCTGGCCCCAAAGGCGTGATAACCGTTACCGGCAATAGGAAGAAAGCTGAGGAGTGTTTTCAGAAAGGATCGAAGATTGCTGACGCTCAGATGGCAGTTGTTGAGCTGCAAGAGTACCAGAAGACTGCTGATCCGAACGAATTGCTAAGAGCCAAGAAGCCTGCTTCAGAATCTGCTTTTCAGTCGGCCGGTGAAACTAAGACAGCTCACATTCACCCGACCGACCCCGACGCTGCTCCGACTCACATCTCGACGACGCTCGACTCCAAATAGGAAGAAGCGCTCATCCAGTTCCTCCGTGAGAACTGGGACGTCTTCGCATGGAAGACTTCTGACATGCCTGGAGTTCCCAGGGGGCTGGCTGAGCACCGTCTACGAGTCGACCCGAAGTTCAAGCCCGTGAAAGAACATCTTCGACGGTCCCCCGTCCAGAAGAGGAAAGCTATTGGCGAGGAGGTGGCTCGGCTCTTAGCAGCGGAGTTCATCCGAGAGATTTACCATTCCGAGTGGCTCGCCAATGTTGTCATGGTCCCCAAGAAGGACAAGTCACTTCGCATGTGCATTGATTTCAAACATATCAATCGGGCCTGCCCGAAAGATCATTTTCCCCTCCCTCGCATCGACCAAATAGTCGACTCGACTGCGGGATGCGAGAGATTGTCTTTTCTAGATGCCTATTCCGGGTACCATCAGATCCGTCTGTATGGACCCGACGAGATCAAAACAGCTTTCATCACTCCATTCGGATGCTTCTGTTACGTCACCATGCCGTTCGGCCTCAAGAACGCCGGAGCCACGTTCATGAGAATGATTCAGAAGTGTCTACTCACTCAAATCAGTCGGAATGTGGAGGCATACATGGATGATATTGTGGTCAAGTCACGGAAAGGTTCCGACCTGCGGGCTGACCTTACTGAAACCTTTGCCAACCTCAGGAGGTATGATATCAAGCTCAACCCATCAAAGTGCACGTTCGGAGTTCCAGGTGGAAAGTTACTTGGTTTTCTCGTTTCCGAACGGGGGATCGATGCCAATCCTGAAAAGGTTGGCACCATACTCCGGATGAAGCGTCCTGTACGCATGCACGATGTCCAAAAGCTTACAGGCTGCTTGGCCGCTCTAAGTCGATTCATTTCTCGTCTTGGTGAAAAGGCGTTGCCTCTTTACCGACTGGTGAAGAAGTCTGACAAGTTCAAGTGGACTCCAGAAGCTGACGCAGCATTTGCAGAGCTCAAAGCTCTGCTCACCACCCAGCCGGTGCTCGCTGCCCCAATCAGCAAAGAGCCTCTGCTGCTTTACATTGCAGCCACAGGACAAGTTGTCAGTACAGTACTTACGGTCGAGCGGGAAGAAGAAGGAAAGGCCTTCAGAGTTCAGCGCCCAGTCTATTATCTGTCTGAAGTTTTGACCCCTTCAAAACAAAGATACCCTCACTACTAGAAGCTTGTATATGGGATTTACATGACCACGAAGAAGGTTGCACATTACTTCTCTGACCACTCCATTACAGTCGTCAGCGACGCCCCATTGTCAGAGATTCTGCATAACAGAGATGCAACTGGTCGAGTGGCCAAGTGGGCGATTGAACTCCTTCCCTTAGATATCAAGTTTGAAGCAAAGAAGGCTATCAAGTCCCAAGCAATTGCAGATTTCGTCGTCGAGTGGATTGAACAGCAACTTCCGACTCAAGTTCACTCGGAGCACTGGATCATGTTCTTCGATGGATCTAAGATGCTGAATGGTTCCGGTGCTGGGGTAGTTCTAGTCTCCCCCCGAGGAGATAAGCTCAGATATGTTCTCCAGATTCACTTCGATTCCTCCAATAATGAAGCAGAGTATGAAGCACTTTTGTATGGGTTGCGCATGGCCATTTCACTCGGCGTTCGTCGCCTCAGGGTATATGGCGACTCAGATTTGGTGGTTAATCAGGTGATGAAAGAGTGGGACGTCAGAAGTCCGGCTATGACTGGTTATTGCAACGCAGTGAGAAAGCTAGAAAAGAAATTCGAGGGGTTAGAGCTTCATCACATCCCCCGACTGGAAAATCAAGCAGCTGATGATCTGGCAAAGATAGGCTCCAAGAGAGAAGCCATTCCCAGCAATGTGTTTTTGGAGCACATCCGCTCGCCGTCAGTCCAGGAGGATCCTATCACAGAAGAAGCCCCACAACCGAAAAGTGCCACAGATCCGACTGAAGTCGAAGTTCCTGCTGTGGTCGACCTAATCATGGAAGTCTTGGCAATCACTCCCGACTGGACGATACCCTACATCGCGTATATCCTAAGGAAAGAGCTCCCAGAGGACGAGGAAGAGGCTGGACAGATCGTCCGCCGATCCAAGGCCTTCACAGTCATAAAGGGGCAGTTGTATAGAGAAAGCGCGACTGGAATCGGTCAGAAGTGCATAACACCAGAAGAAGGTCAGGTAATCCTTGACGATATCCACTCGGGGACCTGTGGTCACCATGCATCCTCTCGGACCATTGTGGCTAAAGCATACCGAGCGGGATTTTACTGGCCTAGAGCAAACGAGATGGCAAAAGAGATAGTTGACAAGTGTGGAGGGTGCCAGTTCTACTCCAACATGTCACACAAGCCTGCGTCAGCCCTGAAGACCATTCCACTCGTCTGGCCCTTTGCTGTTTGGGGACTAGACATGGTTGGTCCACTGAAAACAGGCAGAAGTGGTTTCACTCATGTGCTTGTGGCAGTCGACAAGTTTACCAAATGGATTGAAGCTAAGCCTATCAAGAATCTTGATGCTTGCACTGCTATTAGTTTCGTCAGAGGGCTAACATTCAGATATGGAGTCCCGCATAGCATCATCACTGACAATGGGTCAAACTTTGATTCGGACAAGTTCAGAGCTTTTTGTGCCTCTCAAGGCACTCGAGTCGACTACGCATCGGTCGCCCATCCCCAGTCGAACGGACAAGCTGAAAGAGCAAATGGTCTGATTCTCAAAGGACTAAAGCCTCGACTGATGCGTGATCTCAAGCACGCGGCAGGTGCTTGGGTCGATGAGCTTCCGTCTGTTCTGTGGGGATTGAGGACCACCCCTAACCGGTCGACTGGAAGAACTCCATTCTTTCTGGTTTATGGAGCCGAAGCGGTTCTGCCAAGTGATCTTCTTCACAACGCGCCCCGAGTCGAGCTTTACACCGAAGATGAAGCAAAACAGGCCCGGCAAGACGCAGTCGACCTCCTAGAAGAAGAGAGGGAGATGGCCATGATCAGATCAACCATTTATCAGCAAGACTTGCATCGATTCCACGCCCGGAATGTGAAGAGTCGAGCCTTCCAAGAAGGAGATTTGGTCCTCCGAGTGGATCAACAGAAACCACACAAGCTTGCTCCTACTTGGGAAGGCCCCTTCATCATCACCAGAGTCCTCCACAATGGAGCGTATCACCTCTACAATGTTGATCGCCAGGTCGACGAGCCACGAGCTTGGAATGCGGAACTACTCCGCCCCTTTTACACTTGAGCTCTCCCTTGGACGAGATGTAATAAGAAAAATTGCTGCAGTTTATTTTTATCAAAGGCAAGAGTGTTTCAATAATTGCTGTCACTCCTGTTTGCTTACGAAATCCCCCAGTGGGTGACTTAGCTGCGAATCCGCTTCGCCTAAGTTTGAAAAAATCCTACCGAGTGGAGAGCGATCCTCCCACTCGGGGGCTTAGCTGCAGTCCAGCACTTGCCTAAGTTCTCTCACCTAGAGACTTAGCTGCAGTCCGGCACTCGCCTAAGTTTGAAAAAATCCTACCGAGTGGAGAGCGATCCTCCCACTCGGGGGCTTAGCTGCAGTCCAGCACTCGCCTAAGTTCTCCCACTTAGAGACTTAGCTGCAGTCCGGCACTCACCTAAGTTTGAAAAAATCCTACCGAGTGGAGAGCGATCCTCCCACTCGGGGGCTTAGCTGCAGTCCAGCACTCGCCTAAGTTCTCTCACCTAGAGACTTAGCTGCAGTCCGGCACTCGCCTAAGCTTGAAAAAATCCTACCGAGTGGAGAGCGATCCTCCCACTCGGGGGCTTAGCTGCAGTCCAGCACTCGCCTAAGTTCTCTCACCTAGAGACTTAGCTGCAGTCCGGCACTTGCCTAAGCTTGAAAAAATCCTACCGAGTGGAGAGCGATCCTCCCACTTGGGGGCTTAGCTGCAGTCCAGCACTCGCCTAAGTTCTCCCACTTAGAGACTTAGCTGCAGTCCGGCACTCGCCTAAGTTTGAAAAAATCCTACCGAGTGGAGAGCGATCCTCCCACTCGGGGGCTTAGCTGCAGTCCAGCACTCGCCTAAGTTCTCCCACTTCAAGACTTAGCTGCAGTCCGGCACTCGCCTAAGTTTGAAAAAATCCTACCGAGTGGAGAGCGATCCTCCCACTCGGGGGCTTAGCTGCAGTCCAGCACTCGCCTAAGTTCTCCCACTTAGAGACTTAGCTGCAGTCCGGCACTCGCCTAAGTTTGAAAAAATCCTACCGAGTGGAGAGCGATCCTCCCACTCGGGGGCTTAGCTGCAGTCCAGCACTCGCCTAAGTTCTCTCACCTAGAGACTTAGCTGTAGTCCGGCACTCGCCTAAGTTTAGAAAAATCCTACCGAGTGGAGAGCGATCCTCCCACTCGGGGGCTTAACTGCAGTCCAGCACTCGCCTAAGTTCTCTCACCTAGAGACTTAGCTACAGTCCGGCACTCGCCTAAGTTTAGAAAAATCCTACTAAGTGGAGAGCGATCCTCCCACTCGGGGGCTTAGCTGCAGTCCAGCACTCGCCTAAGTTCTCTCACCTAGAGACTTAGCTGCAGTCCGGCACTCGCCTAAGTTTGAAAAAATCCTACCGAATGGGGAGCGATCCTCCCACTCGGGGGCTTAGCTGCACTCCAGCACTCGCCTAAGTTCTCTCACTTAGAGACTTAGCTGCAGTCAGGCACTCGCCTAAGTTTGAAAAAATTCTACCGAGTGGAGAGCAAACCTCCCACTCGGGGGCTTAGCTGCAGCCCAGCGCTCGCCTAAGTGTTTAAAAACCCTACCGAGTGGAGAGCAAACCTCCCACTCAGAGGCTTAGCTACAGCCCAGTGCTCACCTAAGTACAAGACTCAACCCAATCCGCGAGTCGACTGCTAACTCCGAGTGAAGATCAAGTTCCACTCGACGAATCAAACCATGAAGATGACCAACGAGAAATCAATTTCAGATAAAGCCTAAAAGGTCCCAGACCTCAAAGTACTCAAGCCCTCGGCTCGGCAAACTATAACTGTTACAAGTCCACTCAGCATCCCGAGGCAAATTTAAGGCAGAGTTTAACGGTTACAAATCCACTCGGCATTCCGAGGAAATTTAAAGTTTTTTCACTCCTCAGGAGGAGGACTGGAAGGGGCGACGAACTCGTCCAAGTCGATCCCGTCGGCAATGCGGGTGGCAGTAGCGATGAAGGTCTCCATGAAGTCTTGAAAGCTGTGCTTCCTGGTATTGGCGACTTGGATGGCCGCCAGCTTTTCTTCTCGCGCCTCCTTGCAATGGACGCGGACCAGGGACAGAGCGACATCAGCACCACATCTAGCTGAAGATTTCTTCCACTCCGCCACTCGACCTAGGACTGCGTTAAGTCGAGCCATCAGAGACTCGAGGTCGTTTTGAAGCGTCGTCCCAGGCCAGAGGGATGCGTCGATCCGCGACATCGCAACTTTCAGCCGAGCCAGATAGTCAACGACACTGGCAGTACGAGACTCCAGACGGAGCACGTTCATTGCAGCCTCGTCCTTCATGAGAGAGTTAACAGGGTCCAATCCTGGTTCCACTCGACTGGTCTCCTCTTCAAAGTTCTGGCAGAATTCTGCAAACACGATCCAAGGGTAAGACAGTGGCCGTACGCAGGCTCGACAACTACAAGACAGCCGGGTTGGAATAAGTACCTTCGAGCATGACAAACAGCTTCTTGGCGAGTCCACCAAGATAAGCCTCCAGATCTTTTACCTTCCCCGACAGCTCACCCGCCTTGTCGTGCAGCGCCATCTTCTCTTTCTTCAGTCGACTGGCGTCCCGATTAGCTGCCTCGAGAGCAGTCTTCAGTCTGGAGTTCTCCTGTTCAAGAGCTCCGACCGAAGCCAGTTTCTCTTCCGCGAGCTTCGTTTTGCTCAAGGCCTCCTTCTGTGCCTCTGCAAGATCTTGGTCCTTCTTCTTCAGAGCTTCCTCCAGTTTATCTGCGGCACGTCGAGTGGAACCAACATCAAGAATGGACGAGAAAGAAAAGTCACCCGTTAAGAATGGAGAACCTCACCAGCCATACCTTTTGCTTCTTCTTGCGCCTTCTTCAAGTTCTCCTGAGCAAGCTTCAAGTTAAGGTTGAGCTGGATCTGCTGATTCTCCAACTCAGTGTAGCGAGCTACAAGTTCGCAAGATTTCTGCAAAAGAAAAATCAGTCGACAGACGTCCAAGATAAGTTGCTTCCGAGTAACTAAGAGATAATGGTGACGTTTCTAAGACCACAGCCGAATCAAAAACATTCGACAGTAGTCTCGGGGACTACACCCAGTGGGTGCACTCAGCGTGCCCCCACTGGTTTAAAAAAAGAGAGAAAGAGAGAAAAAGTCGACTGCCCGCAGTCGACCGGATACAGTCCCACTCGACCTGGACCGACCAAACCTAGTGAAGAAATACAGCTAGAACAACACAATGTAAAGACTACAGTCGACTGCCAGCAGTCCACCGTAGTCTCGGGGACTACACCCAGTGGGTGCACTTAGCGTGCCCCCACTCGTCCAAAGATTGGCAGACACACCCAGTGGGTGTACAGATACAAAAGATCTCCGGAAAAGAGACTCTTCAAACAGCATATCATAACAGACCAAGTGTTGAGTCGACTGACCTGGACGTTGCTCTGAAGAGCCGAACTCGCGTCATAGGCTGCTTGGCTGGCCTCCCGAGCCATCTTCACTTGCTCCATCATGATCCCCGCCTGGCGTATAGCCTCCTTTGCAGCAGCCGCTTGGTCCTCAGGGACGGGGTATGCGGCAAAAAGTGAAGACGGATCCGCAGTCGACAACGAGGGCTGCGCACTCGCCAGAGGAACGGCGAAGGTCACAGAAGCTCGAGCGGCGTCACCACCATCCCGAGCCACGGCCTCGGACGCCAGAGCGGATTGGGGGGTCTTGTCAGCCGACGCCCTCTTGTGCCTCCTCACTCTCAACGGACCGTCGTCGTCGTCATCCGGGAGGTCGATAACATGAGGAGGGGCTACAAAGGAAAAGTTCAGTCGACCAGAGTTGCAGTAAAAGATCAGTCGACTCAATACAGAACGTCAGTAACCGTACCAGGGTTGGTGGTAACAGCATCCTCCATCTCTTGGTCGTCACCCTTGGCGGAGACTTCAGAAGTAGCAGCACTGCAAAACTCAAAAGTCAGTCGGTTGGCTCAATGAATCGACCGAGGATCTGTCCACGGACGACGAAGGAAAACAGGTCTTATTATTACCCAGAAATGGTAGGGACAGCTATCTTCATCTTGGGTAGAGCCTTGGGCGGCTTGGGCAGCGTCGTGCGTGGGAGCTTGGGGACCTTCCCAGTCGGCGTAGGAGAAGAGGTCCGAGGGCGTTTCGACGACTGCCCAATAGAAGCAGTCGCCTTGCCACGTTCCCGCGCTGGGTCGTGTGTGTGCTTGGACCGCCCCTCTGGGCGAGGGGGTTCGGCCTCCTCCTCCTCCTCCTCTTCGCTGGAGTCGACATTGTCGTCTCCCTCTCCTTCACCGTCGGACTCCCACTCGCCTTGGTCGTCCCCGCTCTCACCTCCGCTCGCCTCCCCTTCCTCGGTTGGCCCCTGAGCCCCGTTGGGCGTCGAGTACATCTCAGTGGTCGCCTGGAAAACAATGGACAAGACGAAAGTCAATCGACCAACTCAAAGAAGACCAATGCAGAAAGCAAGATTTCAGTCAGGAACATAAAGACATACCTGGTCCACTTCATACGAATTGTCGAGTGGAACCACCCTCCTGGCTCCTCGGGGGTTGTCTTTGTTCCCCGTAATGCTCGACAGCCACCCCTCCAGCATCTCGTCGGTGACCTCCTCCGGGTGGACCCGAGTGGTGTCGTCAAGGCCCGCGTACAGCCACATCGGGTGGTCACGGGCCTGGAGCGGTTGGATACGCCTCCGGAGGAAGACCTCCAGCAAGTCCATACCAGTCACACCCTCTCGGACGAGCTCAACCACTCGACCCGCCAACACATTGACCTGGGCCCTTTCCTCCGGCGACACTTTCAGAGAAGCGGGCTTTACAGCTCAGTCGAGAGAGAATGGAGGAAGTCCAGTCGACTGCCCTGGGGTCGCCTGGTCTTGACAGTAGAACCAGGTTGCCTGCCAACCGCGGACTGACTTCGGGAAAGTGATGGAAGGAAAACAACTCTTCCCCCTCGCCTGGATCGCCAGGCCCCCGCACAGCTGGATCACCTGCGTCCTCTCGTCACTCGACTTGGCCTTCTTGACCGATTGAGAGCGACAGGTAAAGATGTGCTTGAAGAGTCCCCAGTGGGGGCGGCAACCCAAGAAAGCCTCGCACATGGAAATGTAAGCGGCGAGGTATACGATGGAGTTGGGAGTGAAGTGATGGAGCTGCGCTCCGAAGAAATTCAGGAAACTCCGGAAAAAGGGATGGGGCGGCAGAGAAAACCCTCGGTCGATGTGGGTGGCTAGGAGCACGCACTCACCGTCACGGGGTTGAGGTTCGATCTCTCCCCCCGGAAGACGCGCGGCCTGGTGGGGGATGACTCCCCCCTCGACCATGTCATCGAGATCCTCTTAACAGAGCACCGACGGCATCCAGTCGCCCTGAATCCAACCTTTGGGCAGAGCGGTCCTGGAGGAGGATCCGCCCCGAGCTGACCTTTTCCCTTTCCCCGCCGCCGCCGCCTTCTTCGCGCGCTCCAGAGCGGAGGTCTTGCTCTTCGTCATCGTCGCCGGCGGAGTCTCGCTCGGGCCTGCTGCGCTGGGGCGGGAACGAAGGTGGCAGAGGGACTTGCGAAGTGAGAGAGGCGGAAGAAAGGAGGAGAAGAGGGCGCACTGCTTGGAAACCCCAAGCCGGCGATTTATAAGGGACCGCTTCCGAGTGGCTGACTGGTAGGCCCAGGCTATCCAGTCAAATCCCGCAGCAGACGCGCGCGCAGTACGTGGCGAAAAGGGTGACGCGGGGATCGAGGAGCTTCCGCTTTATCGCTTCCGATTACTGCGGCCGCTCCCGCCCCGCGTGCTTCCCAAAATCCGAATCCCGCGACATCCGCGGGCCACAAAACTACTTGTCAAAACAGAAGACCCCGATCGCGCCGGCGCTCAGTACGTCGCAAGCAAAGAAATTCACTCGACGAAAGGCCTGGAATGGATCAAGGCGACTGAAAAGGTTGGCAACGTCATCCGTGACAATTGACCCAAAAACGAGGCGCTCACGTAGCCCGAAGAATCAGTCAGAAAGATCTCCAACTCTTTCCCCACTCTAACCTCGATCCATTCGGGGGCTAATGATGAAGCTATGTGCCTAGGGTAGGGGCACGGACCTGTCCAAAGGAGCCCTACCCTGGGACATCCCTAGGAGAAGTGGCGCCTTTCAATCGACTTCAAGGTATCCCACTCGACGGATTCAAGACACTCGACCAGAAAGCTATCACTCCACCATGAAGCCAACCACTCGACTGCCAGAAGACCTAAAGTCACTCCGTAGGCAAATGGTCGGCTATTGAGTAGTCTTTATGGTCATTGTAGCACTTTATTAGGGGCGTTATCAGTAACGCCCAACCTTAAATGTACCTTAAACCCTGCATTACTGAGGGCAGGAGGGGGCCGGCGAACTCTATATAAGCCGCCCCCCTCCTCAGTATGAAGGGTTCGCACCTCCTCAGTATGGAATCCTCTTCATCGTATCAATGATATAGACCTCGTCAGGCATGAGACAGATAAGTCCCTTTTATAATTAAACTTCACACACTTCACTCTTTTGCGAGTTTGCCTCTTTCGAGCATCACTCGGAAACTTCTCCTCATCTTTACCCGAGTCCGACTCAATGAATTGCAAATCATCCATTCAAAACTATATTTCTCGTATTCCGACATGTCCGTTTGTCAAAGCCTGCAGTACGCTTGGGGGCTACGCCGCACTCGGGGGCTGCATCTCATTTGGAATGACACTCTCCTGAGTAGTCGAGTACTTCATCAGCAGTCAGATCCTTCACTTCAACAAGTACATTTGATCCGCCACTTTGACAAGTTTTATAACCACCCAGACGCTCTGCACGCCATCTTCATTCCTACTCAGACTCAGTTGTCACGCCGGTTTTGTTGTGTCGCAACCGCACTACGCCGACCTCATCGCTACATTAGCTTCGAAAGCATCCAGCCAAGTCCTTCGAAGACCATTTCAGCCACTTGGCTGGACACTTAGTCCTTCACTCAGCCACCTCGCGCATCCTCACTCGACCGCCCCGCGCGTCGCCACTCGGTTGTGCACGTCTTCACCACTCGGCCGCCCCGCGCGTTGCCACTCGGTTGTGCACGTCTTCACCACTCGGCCGCCCCGCGCGTTGCCACTCAGTTGTGCACGTCTTCATCATTCGACCACCTCGCACATCATGACTCGGCCGCTCCGCGCGTCGCCACTTAGTTGTGCACGTCTTCATCATTCGACCACCTCACACATCACGACTCGCGCGCGTCGTCACTCGGTTGTGCACGTCTTCACCACTCGACCGCCCCGCGCGTCGTCACTCGGTTGTACACATCATCGCCCCTCGGCCACCTCGCGTGTCGCCACTCGGTTGGTCACCTCATTATCACTCGGCCGCCCCGCGCGTCGCATATCGATTGGTCACCTCATCACCACTCGTCCGCCCCGCGCGTCGCTACTCGGTTGGTCACCTCGTCACCACTCGACCGCCCCGCGCGTTGCCATCAGTTGATCATCTCATCACCACTCGGCCGCCCCGCGCGTTGCCACTCAGTTGTGCACGTCTTCATCATTCGACCACCTCGCACATGATGACTCGGCCGCTCCGCGCGTCGTCACTCAGTTGTGCGCGTCTTCATCATTCGACCACCTCACACATCACGACTCGACCGCTCCGCGCGTCGTCACTCGGTTGTGCACGTCTTCACCACTCGACCGCCCCGCGCGTCATCACTCGGTTGTACACATCATCGTCCCTCGGCCACCTCGCGCGTCGCCACTCGGTTGGTCACCTCATTATCACTCGGCCGCCCCGCGCCTCGCATATCAATTGGTCACCTCGTCACCACTCGGCCGCTCCGCGCATCACCTCTCGGTTGATCACCTCATCACCACTCGGACGCTCTGCGCGTCGCCTCTTGGTTGGTCACCTCATCACCATTCGGCCGTATCGCACGTCGCCTATCGGTTGGTCACATCCTCGCCACTCGGCTGCCCCATGCGTCACCACTTGGTTGAACACATCTTCACCACTCGGCCACTCGCGCGCCTTCAGACAGCTAAGTTGTTTTATAGCTAAGTCGTTTACACCCCCAGCACAGGAACGACTAAGTTACTCATATGATCAACCTCATATCACACTCTGTAGCAAGCTTACCTCTTTCGAGCATCACTCGGGGGCTGCACACAGCCGTTGACCATGTTGCCCTCGGGGGTTATGCCCATTCGATCAACCCATTGATCGCATCAGGAATATCTTTCTGACCATACATGCTTGTTCCGCCGAAAATCTATAATGATAGTACTGTCCACTCGGACGATCGCCCAAATCATTTCTTGAAGTCATCTTCAGACTGCAAAAGGGTGAAAATGACGCTCCTCTACGGATACACTTGGCCCTTATCCTAGGCCCCAAGGCGTCAGTTTCACAAACTTGGACTCAGAGATGGCATGTGCTGGTGTTCCCCCGGGATAATGAGTGGCATCTCTCCGGAGAGTCAGCCCACACACTAGCCTCGCCACTCGGGTTTCATGGCACGTCCATGTCAGACCACTAGTCTATCTCCTCCAGGAGACATACGAGTGCCACCAACATACCCCGATCAGTTGGGAAGCACGTCCACTCGAACAAATACCCCGTTCACGCAAAATTTAACGGTCAATATAAGAAGTACTACTGGAATGATTACTCCCTGGAGTGTCCAGCTTTTTTCTACAGTCGTCAGTTTCAAAGCCGATTTCATTCACCGTGTTGAGAGCACGAAGATTCAGCTGCTTGACCGAGTTCCAAGCTGAATTTATTTCATACCGAGTGCACGAAGATCAGTCCGACTGACTCAGCTCCAGGCTGAGCTTACTTACCATGTCAAGCGCCTGAAGATGCATCCGATTGACTCAATTTCAGACTAAAAAGATATTTACCATGTCGACTGCGTGGAGGTTTACCAGGACACTTAAACCCTCTGCCAGGCTCATCTAGTCCGACAGAGGCTCGGAGACTACACCCAGTGGGTGCACTCAGCGTGCCCCCACTGGAAGAGAACTCAGAAAGAAACACTTTGCTCGATGCAAAACCAGCTCCTGAATTACTCGACCTCCGAGTCAGAAAAGAACAAGTTCGATCAGTACCAGCTAAGAAGATTTTTAGTTCTCTCAGAACCCCGCCGACTGCCCGCAGTCGACGGCGGTCTCAGGGACTACACCAAGTGGGTGCACTCAGCGTGCCCCCACTGGAGTATCTCCACTCGGTACGGCCTGACCAGTCCAAGTGATGAACAACAAAAAAAGGACAGGCTCTAAGACTCCCGCCGACTGCCCACAGTCGATGGCAGTCTCGGGGACTACACCCAGTGGGTGCACTCAGCATGCCCCCACTGGAATGGTATCCACTCGGAACGGTCCGCCCGGTCCGGGTGACGGCCAAACAACAAAAAAAATACATGTTCCAGGCGTGAAGAAATTCCGAGTAATCAGTTACTCAATGCAGGACCAGCTCCAAATCACTCCAAAAAATTTGCTATAAGGTGAGTTTAACGCTCCTCCGCGGACCCGTTTGAGCTCATTTCACTCGGACACCATATAGTCTGGAATCCGTCAAGGCAACATGCGGAGATAAGATCGCCGGGTGACCAGAGGGAGTTCATAAGTGCCTCCGTAGCACTCGACTCATCTGGGAATTCACCTCGACTCGACCCGCTCAACCTCGACCAATTCGGGGGCTAATGACGAGGACATGTATTGGGGGTAGGGTAACTGGCCTGACCTAAAGGCCCTACCCATGGACACTGTATACTCTGTACTGGGCCCCTGGGAACATAAGGGGTGAGGGGGTGGCGCACTCTATATAAGCCACCCCCCACCACTAGACTAGGGGGCTCTTTTCTGGCATCTCTCTCTCTCTCTTTTTCACCATTAGTCTCAGGACTACGGGGATCTGTTCCCCTCTCATTGTAATCTCCGGATACATACTAAGATAAAACAAAGCCTCTCCGGAGCACGAGACGTAGGGTTGTTATCTCCACCGTGAGAGGCCCGAACTCGCTAAAACCACCGTGTCACCCATATGCATCTCGATAGATCATGCTCCTTTATCCTACCCCTCTTTTATTGTTGGAATCGTTACCACGACACCACCCCCCCCCCCCCCCCCCGTCCATAAATAACCTAAAACCAGCAAACGTACGATCACAGCCGCTGACTCCCCTTTAATAGTAGAGATAACTTAGGGTATTTTGTGTTGGTAGCAAAATTACTCGAGTTAGAGAGAATTCGAAGCAAGGAAAAAAAAGGCATAAGATGAGGTCTAGTAGGGAAAATGTTGTGGCGCTTAAGATGCCAAATAGAGTTGTTTGGTACATAGTACATACCCCCATTCCTACGCTAGTTCGTAAGTGGTGCCCTCCAGTTCTTTGGGCCGTTTTTTACTTCTATTTGTTGGTTTTTCCTTTTCTTTTTTAAAAAATCATACAAATTTTAGAAAATAGTAAAAATATTTTTCAAACTTGTGATTTTATTCTCAAACATTTTTTCTATTCATATTTTGTTGAATTCATGAACACTTTTGAGTTCACATTTTTTTCAAATTCATGAACTTTTAAAATATTGTGAACAGGTTTCAAACTCACAAATAGTTTTCAGTTGTGTGAACATTTTTAACATTTTAAAATATTTTTTAAAATATATACTCCCTCTTAAAAAAATATAACAGCATTTTGATCACTACTTTAGTGATCTGCTCTTATATTTTTTTATGGATGGAGTATCAAATAATCCGACCGGTATTTTTGTAGGGAGCAATGCATGGCACTCAAACACCAATGTTGTCCCAAACATCTTTTCTTTGTGAGACTAAGGGCATCTCCAGCCGCGCCTCTAGGAAGGACTCCTCAGGCGTTTTTTTTTGCGTTGGCGCCGAAAAATCGGCCCGGTCGTGCCCCCAGGAGCCCGATTTTCGCCGGCTTCGGCCGAAAACAGCGCCGGCGGACCCAGGCTGAACCCGGCGCGCTGGGGGCGCCCGGGGGCGCCGGGGCGAACTGTTTTGGCGCGAAACAGCCGCGGGCCCGCCGTGTCAGCGACTCTACCCTCTTCTCGGCCCTTCGTCGTCTTCATCGCCTCGTTTCCCGTGGCGAATCAATGCCAAAGCTGCCGCGCCGGTCAGCCTGCGCCATTGATGCCTCACGGGCGGCGCAGTGAAGACCGGATGACGCGCGTCCCTCGCCCTCCCTCGCCCGCCACGCGTACTCACGGCGGCTCGCGCACGGACGGCGCCTCGGTCTATATAAGACGCGTCCCACAGCACTCGGCGACTCGTACTCTCTCGCCGTCGCCGTTCCTCCCTCGCTTCTCTCTCGCCATCATCGTTCTTCCTTCTCCTCTCCCTCGCCGTCTCCAGCACCCATGGCCGAGCGCTTCCCAGGCGACGGCGTGGCCGCGAACGACTTCGGCCGCCGCCATCTTCACGAGAGCGAGGCTCGCCTCCTTTTCGAGGCCGAGTACCCGGTCTCGCCGGACATGCGGGTACCCGGGGCGTGGAGGATCAGCGCCGGCGGCGTGCCGGTGCCCCCGATACCCACCGGCGCGGCGCGGCGTGCGGAGATCGCACGCATCCGCTCGTCCCTGCCGCGTGCGGCGAGGGAGGGGCCACGGTACGTCTCCGACAGCCCGCTCTGAGAGCCCTACTTTCGCCGCCGTCACGCCGAGCAGCTCGAGGCCACCAACGCGTCGAGCCCTCTGGCAGGCTCAACGCCGTCGGCCGGCGTCGGTGGTGAGAGGCTGTCCTCGAGTACATCAAGGGCAGCAACACGCCGCGCCTCGAGTACCCCGCTCCCCCGTCCTTCACGCGCCGCCGGGGAAGCTCCTGGACCCCGAGGCGCATGGAGACCGGGGGGTCCTCCTCCTCGTCCGGCGGCTCCCACTGCCTCCACCTCCGCCTCGTCAAGCCGGAGCCCCAGGGCGCGCCTGTCAGCGCGCGCACCCGCAGCTCCGGCGTCCGCATCGGCGACAACGCCTCCCCCACCGGCCACTTCGTCCTCGTCGAGCCCAAGCCGGAGCCCGGCCTCCCCGTGGAGTATGAGGAGATAGCCCGGCGTGGCTTCTCCGACGAGGACGCCCTGCGGTGGGCGTGGGACAACTACCTCCACGACGAGATGGTCCGGCAGCGCCGGGCCCTGGAGGAGATCGCTGCCCGCAAGCGTGGGCGCGAGGACGAGCACGGCGTCGTGGTCCTCAGCGACGATGACGACGACGCCCCCAGACCGTCCAACCCGCCGCGCCAACCGGGGGAGGGATGCAGCAGGGACGGCGGAGGCGTCGGCGGAGGCGACGACGACGACGACGGTGACTACACGCGGTTCTACCGCCTCCTCGGCATGTAAAACCGCGTGGGCGGGCGGCGAGGGAGACGGCGGGGGTAGCCCTTGGTAGTTTTTCCTTTTTTTTGTAAAGTATGTTTAAATTTGTACGAACTCGCCGAAGTTTGCGTTAAATTTGAGTCGTATTTGCGTCGTATTTGAATTTTTTAAAATCCCGTGGGGGCCGCGACTGGGGAACATCACACCCCCAGTGCGCGGTTTAGCGCCGGTGCGCCTTCAGGGGCGATTTTTTGCCCCTCCTGGGAGGCCAACGGCTGAAGATGCCTAACAAAACATGGTTATCGACCCAAACATGAGTGTTCCTGTTCCACGCGCTATGTGTAGGATATAGTGCAAACGTGTTACGTGTAAATTCTTCCCCTCTAGGAGCTCTAGATGTGCCTGCCCATATTCCGCTTGATTTTTCTTTGTTTTATTCGTCTGTTGCTGATAGCTACGTTTTTGCATGCATTTCGAGTGTTTCAAATTTCTTGAAACAAAAATTCAAAAATATTTATATTTATATATAAATTCCACGAATTTGTAAAAAAATTTCACTAATTAAAAATAAATACACAATTTCCAAAAAATGGTAAGAAATTAAAAATGTCCATGAATTCTAAAACAATAATGAATTGAATAAATGTTCATGAAATATAAAAAGTTCCAAAATATCCATAACAATCATGAAACATGTTCACAAATTTAGAATTGTTTCATGACTTTTAGAAAATTTTGATGAATCCGAAAAACATTATTGGATTTTGAAGTCTTTTCCCGGATTTTAAAAGTATCCAGGAAATTAAAAATATTCCTTAATTTATAAAAATGTTCACGACTTTAAAAATGTTCCCCAAATTTAAGAAATGTTCAAGAATTATTTTTCCAAAAAAATAAAATTTAATTAGAAAATAATAAAATCGGTAAAAACAGAAAAGAAAAATGTGTAAAATTGATTTTCTAGAACCTTCCAAGACCTGCTGAAATATGTAAACAAGCCGGCCCATGTAACTCGGTGAATAGAGAGGATTGACCCTCCAAACACGTTGACGTAACTCGTCTCTTCCCTGCTCACCATCGCCCACCTCGCCGCACTGTCCACCAGCCACCACTTCCCCAGTTGGCCGGTCCCCCCTACGGCCTCGACCCTCAGCCCTGCCCCACGATCCTTGAAAGTTGACACATGAAGAAGAAACACAAAACGCTGCTCAAATTAATATGGTAGTGAGATGTTTAGCTGCTAACTATATTATCTCATACAGTCCTAAGGCCAAAGTGCGATCAGGCACTTGGTTGAAACCAAGATATAGCTATGTCAAGTTAAACATTAATGCAGGTTTTGATGTGGACACGCTTGAGGGGACTGTTGGAGCGGTCATCCGAGACCATCATGGAGAGTTCATTGCAGCTACAAAATGAAAAGATTGATCTTTGCTTTGACTTATTCACGGCGGAGGCAATTGCAGTGAGTTTTGGAATGAACCTGACATGTACAGTTGGATGCAGTAAGATCAAGGTCAACTCTGATGGTGTGGAGGTTGTTGCTGCGCTAATTGACGGTTACTCTTCTTCAGTAGCTTCTATCTTTGATGAATAATATTATTTTATGTCACTGGATTTTACACATGTCGTCTATGATCATTGCAATAGAGAAAGAAATCAAGTAAGTCATGAACTGGCTAGGATAGCTAGATTTTCTCGTCCAAATATCTGGATGGACACCGCCCCGGATGTGGTTATTCCTCTTATTGTAAGCGATGTTAAAAAACCGGTGAAATCAGGAAAGAAAAACATATAAAATCGGTTTTCTAGAACCATGCAAAACCTGTTGAAAAAAACACAATGTAAACCTGTAAACTGGCCGGCCCATGTAACGCGGGGAATAGAGAGGATTGGCCCTCCAAACACGTCGAGGTAACCCGTCTCTTCCTCGATCAGCACGCGTCGCCACCGCCCCGGCCTCGCCGCACCGTCCACCAGCCACCGCTTCCCCGGTTCCCCCTACGCCCTCGACCCCCGGCCCCGATCCACGATCCTCAAAGCCCTAATCGCCCTCCCTAGCCTCTGCGGCTAGCTGTTCCTGACACCCCTTGCGGTGCTGACATGAAGTCTGACGACGACGGTGCCGACGGCAGGGAGGAGGGCCGGCGCGTCGCTTGCGAGACGGGGCCGGGGAAGAAGGATAGGAAGAGGAGGCGGAAGAGGAAGCGGAGCAGTGCCAAGGCTACGCCGCCTGCGCCTGCGCCTCCACCTCCACCTCCACCTGCCCCATCCCAGGAGCACCGCGCTACCACCAGCGACGACGAACGGTCGGCTCAGGTCAGGGCCATGGTGGGCGAGCAGGTGCGGCATATGCTTGCCGTCCGCGACGCCAGGGAGAAAGAAACTGCCGAGCTACGTAAGAAATACAGTAACTGCTATCTGTTTTTTTCTTCCTTGGATCTGTTTATCTTTCCGCACGTCTTTTCAAGGAAAAACACTAGATATTGTGGAATGTTTCACTCTTCATTTGTTCTCACATCCTTCCTTCATCATGAGAAGTTGAACCAATCGATCTGGTGTTTGGTTGTAGATGAGCATTAGTGTGTACATGGGGTGATAATTATATTACATTCTCTGATTGAGTACAAAATTAATTCAAAACCAATAACTCGTCTATGTGAATTCAGAGCGCCTTTCGATTTTCTTATCCGAAGCACCTTAGTGGGCTTGCCGTAGATCACAGATCACATTATTATCTCCATTCAGCATGCTTTTAGTATTTCGCGAACCATCTAAAAAACCAATATGTTCTCAGTATGCCTTTAATTAGTATTTCTACTTGTAATTGTTGATGACTGTATCAGAAAGCACCTAATCAGATTATGAGTGTGTCAGACATTTCATATGCGGAAAAGGTTCTCTTGCTAAAACATTTTCATGATATTTTTTCACGGCAGCATGTCATCAATCAATCATATGCAGTAGGCTTTAGTCTCGAAAACTAAAGCAAGACTTGGACGGTTAATCTGTTATCTCTGCATAATCATTTACTCTAATTGGGCATCAGACACATCTTTCTATCTGACTTTATCCATGGCTATGAATTGCATATCGTAGTTAAACGCCTCAACGGGGAAAGTGACTTTTCTGTGGAGGATACATTTGGTGACTGCAATGATGGCAGCCTTGAGAGTCTCCAGGCTCGTAAAGTTGCATTGTTGGTCTCAAAGTCAATCGTCAGCCTGTCTTGTTTTGCAGGTATATACGTATATCATAGCTTTACTTAGTAGCCATTTTTTTCCATATTTGGTTTGCACTGAATCCTCAATAAGGTGTTGTTAATAAAGTTTAGGTGGAAAGAGGATCCGGGTTTGCTCAGGATTTGTGATGCGCAGAAAAGACGATACCGATGCAAATATGGTTTTAACCTCAGCAACACTTGTTAGATCTCTGAATGGAGATAACAATGTGATCTCTGACGTGACGGTAACTGTTGCCTTAATCCTTGCCAAGTCGATCTGTAGATGCATTTTTAGTAGTTTGTCCTTATTTATTTATTTTTGATAAGTGATTCAGGTCAAGGTGCTTCTACCTGATTGGCGTATAACCGATGGCCATATCCTTCTTGTGGATTTTCACTATAATGTAGCTGTTGTCAAAGTTGCAACTGATTTACCACTCTTAGAAGAAGGCACTACCAACAATGCAGTTGTATTAGCACTTGGACGTGCATATGAAGGTGGTTATATCATGTGTTCACGGGGTCAAGCTTTAAACAAAAAAAGCACTTTTGGGTGTTTGGAGCTATTGGTGTCAAGCTGCGAAATATCCATGGTATAATATATATCACATTTACTTTATATTATTTTCTTATTGACCCCTTTTCATATAGTTATGACCTGTGTACCGCACAAACCTAGATTGAACTAATAACAAATTAATAAAACCTAAGAAAGAGGAATAGTCTAATTAATTTACCATAGTTCTGATTCTTTCTTGTTTTGTTATTTGTAATCTCAATTTAGTGAAACTAGGCAATCATGAAGAATGGTACTCCTTCAATCTGTAAGACAGAAGGAAGTGGTCTCTTTTGAACATATTCCATGATGAAATTATTGACCCCCCACCCCACCACACACACAAGCAAAAAATAATGAGGGATGAGCTGAATCTGAACTGGCTAATCCACCATCCATGGTGCTGCCCAATTGGCCCCAGGAGACTTAGCAAATTATTTGTTTTTTTCTTGATTATGCTGACACTTTTTTCCCCATTATTTTTTTTTTTGGAAGGCTGGTTCTGGAGGACCTCTTGTCAATTACGATGGTCAAGTTCTCGGTATGAACTTCTATGAAGACAATCAAACATCATACCTTCCAATGTTAATTGTTTCAAGGATCCTGGAACAACATCAGAGCTTCGGGTAAACTATTCTAGTTGTGATACTTCTACTTATTCTTTTTCTATTATATGTTTTGCCTTTGCACTCATATTAGGGAAAATGGACTCGTCATTTGTTCTTTAGTACTTACCTTTTCCTTTTTATTTTGGCTGAGTATGTGTCAAATAAGAATTTTTTTCTTATTGTGCAGGAAATTAATTAGCCCTTGGCTTGGATTAAGGTATACTTCTCTTCATATGGTGTCACTGGCAACCCTGGAGCGTATCTATCGAAAATTCCCAGATGTTGACCAAGGTTTATATGTTTCAAAGGTATGTATCTCTTGTATTTTTTTAATTCTTTTATGCTTTATTTATCTTATTTGTATGTCAAAAATTTCCTCTTTAGAATATGAGCCTTCCAGTTTTAGAGTAAACTGACAGGCGTTGCATGATGTCATCTTTAGCTCAAATGTTAGACACGTTCTTAATAGTGGATTGGGTTTGTACAGGATTGGCCTCTACATACTTAATAATATAAAGATGTTATGTTCCTATTTGATAATATATTAATGCCAATGTTATTTGATTTAGTTTCTTATAATCAGGCCCTGTTTCCCGCTAAATTGTTGGTGGGGATGGTGGTGGAAGCAAGATCTCCCCTGAAAACATAAAAGGAAGCTGGGGAATAGCCCTGTTGCCATCTGGAATAGCTCTGTTGCCAGGCATAGTCACACAGCAGCATGCTGATGGCTTGAAAGGCTACAGCAATGTTAGTGTGCCAATGCTCCTCAAGCACCGCTATGCAGACAGCAGTGTCAATACAGATCGTTCGCATCGGACTGATTTATATCTCTGAAAGGTTGGATAGTGTTTGATTGGTGCCAGTCTGATATTTCGGAATGGCATATCAAATCAGAATTTTTCCGTAGGTGATGCTGAAATATAGGCTGCTACAACAAGCATTTAGCTGCTTGATGGAAACTCTTTGTTGCTCATCCAATTAGGATTTCCTCATTAATTAGTACTCCTCTGTCCCATAATATAAGACGTTTTTTGACACTAGACAGAGGGAGTACTAATTTGTAGCTCATGCATTAATATTGCCGCGGGCCCAAACAGAAAATGTTGGATCTGCGAAAGTAGTATAAATATCTAAGCACGGAGATATTAAATTTTGCCTAAGTTTTTCCTTCCAAGACGTACAGTCTAGAAGTTGCACGAATAGGCAAGGAAATGAGGGAGGAAATGTGTAAAAGAAGTTAAAGAACATAGAAGGGGCTCTATAAGAGATTTATGGTATTGGCTAAGATTTTAACATAGACCGGTGAAAGACAAATTGAATTTATGACCCAATTATTTCTTCCCATTCTGTGTCTCATAAAGGTGAGCTGTTAAACTTGACGGCATGAGGTACTTCAGGCCAATAACTTGCTACGTAGTCTTACATGTCATTGATGCTATTTCATTCTTCGCCGCACACTAATACCTTCTTCATCAGGCTTGAAAATTAATGGTTAGCTTTGCTTTGATCAATTCCACAGATCACAGAATGTTTGACCTTGAGTAGCAGTATCTGTATATTTAGACCATTGAACAAAATCGTGCTGCTGATGAAAGGAAACATGTAAAATTTCTTATTCAGTAGTGCATGGCAATCTCCATGCACAATAAAGGGAAATCACAAAAGAAGCTTCTTTAGGAATTGGAATGCAGCTGATTACATGGCGTGTTTGTTATCTTAAAAAGAATATATGTATAACTTGCTGAAAAGTATATGTACAATGTTGTAGGCAAAAATAACAAAGGAAAAAAACTGAAACCAATTACTCTCCTCGTTACATTTTGATGAAGAAGAAAAATCTGAATCACCTACCTCAAATTCCAGTGCAGGATCTACTAGCTGTCCTACCTCAAATTACATTGATGGAGGCATTCAGGCATAGCAACATGGCAACGGCCGCACGTTTCGGTAAACATAGTTGTTGGTACCAATTTAATTACATAAGAGAAAACTCCGAAAGCAATCACGTACAGTAATTGCTGGCTTCAGGCCATTTTTTAGCATGGAAGTTGATGGGTTGGGAAGGGGAGTTTAGTGGTATACCTTGAATACCAAATTGTCAGGAGCTTAATGGCCTTGTCTAACAATATACTCCCTCAGGTCCTTTTTACTCTGCATACTAGGTTTATCTGAAGTCAAACTCTTCAAAGTTTGACCAAGTTTATACAAAATATTATTAACATTCACATAACAACACCAATATATTTCCATATTATATTTATTAGGTATTTTAGATGTTAATATTTTCATATTGGAATTATGTTCATTAGATCTATCTTGGAATATATTTTCATATTATATTTATTAGGTATTTTAGATGTTAATATTTTCTCATATAAATTTGGTCAAACTTAGCAAAGTTTGACTTTAGACAAATCTAATATGCGGAGTAAAAAGGACTAGAGGGAGTATTGTACCAAAACTATCGGCAAAGTTGATGCAACTCTGCGATTTTAACGAAAAGAAACAGAAAAAACATGAGAACATATTGAAATATGATGGTGTGAAGGTGCAGAGTTAAATCCCTTACTCTCTGGTCGCGTTCTGCTGCTTGATTGATCCTCGCTACTTGCTAGGGGTGTTTGAATGGTTGCCCTGATGGTTATGTAATGTGAGGATTTGAATGAGGCATGCTGGAGGTGTCTTTGGGAGAAGGGAAAACATGAATTTTATGAGTTGAACTGATGACATAACTTATGGAGATGGTAAGAAAAATAGATAGCAGGAGGCATTTGTTTAGTCATAAAGCATTCCTACAGATAAGAGCGTGCTTTTATTTACTATATTTTCAGTAGATTTGCTTTGGAAGTTAGTGAATTGTATGTTGAATTACCGTGCACCTGTTGGTTTTTAATATACTATTTTCACAATATCCATATAGATTTTTGAATTCCAAAAAATGCAATATCGGAATTATGTTTATTTATTTATTTTCTGTCTTATTATATAGTTTCTTCAGTAGCATGTTTGTATAAAATGGATCGAATAAATTGCTAATTAGGTTGTTGAGGGATCACCTGCTGATGTTGCTGGGTTATGTGTCGGTGATGTTATTGTAAAATGCGGTGAAAAAGTTCTTCTGACTGCTCCAGAGGTAACTATGTTTCCCCTGGCTTATTGTTATGATTTTGTGTGGTTGTTTGCTTTTTCTACTAATCAATATAAATTCACAATGTGTTCATTAGTTTGGTTCAATGTTATTGGATGCTGCGGTGGCCCATGTTGAATCCTTTGGAGGTTGTGATGGAGACATGAAAATTGAGGTATTTAGTTTGTCTGTCCAGAAGATATGTTTCTGGATATCGTCATATCCCTGGTTCTTTTCTATTTTCTTTGTCATATTCTTTTTTCATAAAATTATCGCTTCTTATTTACAATCTCTATATTGTTAGGTTGTGATAAAGCGACGAAGAGATGGCAGCACACTATCAAAAACTATGGTTGTGGAGATGCTGAAAGAGAACAATTATAACAGGCATTTTGTTTCTTTTCTTTTCTTTTATAAAAATATTGATGCCATGTGTTACAGCTTTGTTTGTACCACCGTCATCACATCTTGTTTTGTTTTCCATTCAGGTGGCCTGCGCCGATGCCAAGCTACACGATGCGCGTTATAAATGTCACACCGCGTGGCATATGCGGCTACTAGCAACCCCCCCTCCCTCTCTGCTATCTTTTTTGTTTGCATGGTACTTCACTGTGTCGGACTACACATCTTTTTGATGATCTACATGGCTTGTATTTTTGTTGAGAAACCATGACTTGTAATTCGCTGTGGATTTCGTGTTAATCCATGTTAACAAGCCGATCAGGGAAAAAAATGGAGGTACACTTCTAGGCGGCCTTGAAATTCATGATTCAATTTTTTTTTGCATCTCCATTTCGCGTAGTAAATATCACGCCGCGTAGAGGTGTTTATTAGGCATTTGGTCGACTGCAGAAGACTCCCTGTGGACTCTTGGATTTGCTTGGCCTCCCCCCCTATGGTGCTGGCATGTTTTGTGTACTACTACTTCATGTCATAGTGTGTCGGGTTGCACTTCTCCTTTTGCTTGCCTTTTGGCTTGTAATTTGACATAGATCTTGTGTCGATCCACCGGTTTAATACAAAGCAGGAACTTACTATCAATTTTCTTTGGAGATGCTTTTCATAGAGAGAATTGAAGTTTCGAGCCATGTTTCACTTTTTTGTGCATCCCACTTGAAACAAGGTAAATGCTTCTACTGGATCGATGGTCCTCGCTCGTGTTCTTGCTCCCAAGCACCTCATATTTCGAACTCATCCCTCCCGAGCACATCTGCCTTCTGCTGCCGCCTTCCTCAATGGGCGGGCTCAGGGGGACCAGCCAAACGCCTCTTTCCACATGCGATCTATCTTCCCCTTCGTACGTTGGTCAATCCCTGGGTTCCCTTACCCTCCATTGGCCGTTCCGATGGCGGCGGGAGGGACGGGAACCCTAACACTGAAAGTGTGCTCGTGCCGCATTCCTTGTGTTTTCCGCAGGTTCGGTTCCTTTCGGCCAAAGTCGATGTGGCGTGGATGGTGGTCTGGTGGAAATAGATTCATGGGATCCTTTTAGGGTGTCGAGGCTAGGTTTTGCTTGCTTGCTGTGCACGGTGGTGAGATGTGTATTCTTGGCCAACGGCGCCAAGTTGGGAGTGGTGCCACCGACAAAAGATTTTGTCCTAGAGTTTCTCCTCTGCTACGTTGATAGCTGCTCCAAAGTCGGTGTAGAACTCAGTGGGATCTTTGGACAGAGGTGTGCCAGATCTGGCTTCTTCGTTGGTTTTGGTCTTGGAAGGGATTCCGAATATATTTTTCATAGGCAAGAGAAGCAAAATTAACAAAACATAACCCGATATATGATTCCGTGAGCGATTAATGAGAAGGTGATTCCCAGTTGAAAAAAAAGGGATTTATCTTGGAAACATTTTGTTGTTGAGAATAACCAAGCTTTATTAAGCAAAGATCACAATGCTATGGATATAAACGGGGTCATGTGTCTGTCCCAACCAAACATGACGACCACAATCTAGAGAGCGGCTAAACCTGGCTAACAAATGGGCCTCACTATTTGATGCCCGACCCTCAAACTGAAAAGTACAATTAAACTCCTCTGCCCTTAGCTTAATCTTAGTTATAATCTGGCCATGGAGAGCTATACATCCTCTGTTGATATCGCTTGCTACCTGCTTGGAACCAGTAGCGATTACTATGTTGTGTAGAAGGAGATCCTCAACTAATGATAGAGGCTCTCTGCAAGCAATAGTTTCAAGTGTTGTAACATCTCGCACTCCATGGATCACCAATGCCGACGGGCCCAGATAGTTTCCATGGGAGTCCCTACATACAGCCGTCGTTGAGCCTCCTCTTTGTGTTCTTGTTAGGCCTACGTCAACATGGATCTTAGCAAAACCCTGTGGCAGAGCAATCATTCGTGTAGGTTTTCCTTTGTCAGACTGGTGCAAGGTTAGGAGCAGTAGTAGTTTTTGGCGCTTCTCCAAGTTTTGCAATGAAATATTTGACGAAAAGATCCATTGTTAATGGACTCTAAAACACCCCCTCGTGTATTACTTTCCGTCTCGTCCATCACGTAGCCTAAAAAGTGACTATCATCCTTCCTTACAAACGTTTCTTCATCGATATCATATGAGCATTGAGTCCAAAATAACCACTAGCTCACATGGTTATTCTTTCAGTCCCCAGCCACTCCGACACGGCCTAGCCCAACAATTTTTCTTGGCTCAGTTGGAAAATCCCCAGCATCACTGATCAGACGAGATGCTAGACAAACAGCCGTCGTCACGTCATCACGAATCCACCGGGTAGCGGCGGGGATTCCTCTACCACGTCTATTTCTCTGTCGTCTGCACTGTGTTAAAAAAAATTCTGCGCAATTCACTCCAAGAAAAAGAAAAGAAAAATAACAGGGAACAACAAGGGTTCCAATGGGAATACGGACAGATTGGGTCGGACGCAACGCAACCGAAGCGGCCGAGCCTGATGCGGCCGTCGACCCAGACACCTGGACCTAACCCGTCCCCTCCCCGACCACCGCGCCGCACCACCGTCCCGCCTCGCCGCACTGTCCACCAGCCACCGCTTTCCCTCCGGCCTCTATCGCTCCGCCGCCTGCTGCTGCGCCGTCGAACCCCCGCCCCACGATCCTCAAAGCCCTACCCGTCCCCCCTAGGCTCTGCCGCTGCTGTTCCTGACGTCCCCTGCGGCGGTGACATGACTCGGTCCCACGGCGAGGGCAGGGAGGAGGACCGGCCCGTGGCTTGCGAGACGGGGCCGCGGAAGAAGGGCAGGAAGAGGAAGCGTGGGAGCGCCAAGGCTCAGCCGCCTCCACCCGCCCCATCCCAGGAGCACCGCGCCACCACCAGCGACGACGATAGGTCGGCTCAGGTCAGGGCTATGGTGGGCGAGCAGGTGCGGCATATGCTTGCCGTCCGCGACGCTAGGAAGAAAGAAACTGCCGAGCTACGTAAGAATAACTGCTCTACGAAAGATCTGTTTTTTCTTCCTTAGATCTGTGCATCTTTCAGCAATTGTTTTCAAGGAATGGCACTAGGTACCGATATCGGCTCCGCTGGTGAAATGCTTCACTCTTGATTGGTTCCCACGGCGACTGGGAAATGTTCCACTCTCCATTGGTTTCCACATCCTTCCTTCTGTTGGTCCTGGGAAGTTAAACCAGTCGCTTAGGGCTTGTACAGCGCTGAGCGCTTATATAGGTGCTTAAGCGAAATAAAATAGTCACTACAAAATCTAATTAAGAGCTAAGCGCCCTACCCAGCAACGCGGAGCGCTTAAAAAATACTAAAAACAATCACTAGCGCCTTTGGCTTGCTGACAAAATTAGTCTAAGCGCGCGACGCGACAATTAGCATCGACGCTAGGCAAAATCCATGGCTCGGCTGGGATTTGAACATAACGGCCCGGAAATCTACCCTGGCGCCCGTTCTTAGCGTCCCCATTGTAGATGCCCTTAGTAGTTGGTAGATTTCACTGGGTGTATTGCTGTGTACATGTGTGGCAAATTATATTACATTCTCTGACTGAGTACAAAATTAGCCCAAAATAAATAACTCTGTCGGTATGAGTTCAGAGCGCCTCTCGATTTGCTTCTTGAAAACACCTTAGTAGCCTCGCGGTACATTTCAGAGCACCTTTTCATACAACAAAGTGCGTTTTTTGGGCACTTGCCCTATTATACTTACCTGCATATCAGCTCCAGTATCAAGGGCACTAGAATACAGAGTGCTTTCAAAGGGGCAAAAAGGGCACATCTAGGGGCTCAGGCGAGTCAAGACACGGCAAAAATGCCTCAATCTCAAGCTCAACAAGGGGGTGGCCTCTCACTAACTGCATATCGTACATAAGATCACTGCAAGCTGTAATGTTCTTAGTTTTTGCCAAAGTCACTTAATTCTCATGGTTTGCATTGTTTTGCCATATTTAGTTTCTCTCACTTATTTCCAACTTGACCAATATGTTCTCAATACGCCTTTTGTATTTCTACATGTACATGTTGACGACTGTGTTATAAATCACCTAGTCTCATTATAAGTGTGTCTGTCATTTCACATGTGGAAAAGGATCTCAAACAAATATTTTCATGAGTTCTATTTGCCGCTGCATGTCATCAACCATATGCAGTAGACTTTATAGTCTGGAAAATTAAAGCAAGAGTTAGGTGGTTAACCTGTTATCTCTGCATAATTATTTACTCTAATTGGACATCAAACATATATGTTTCTTTCTGACTAATATCCATGGCTATGAATTGCATATTGTAGTTAAAAGACTCTCTGGGGAATCCGACCTTTCTGTGGAGGATACGTTTGGTGACTGCAATGATGGCAGCCTTGAGAGTCTCCAGGCTCGTAAAGTTGCATTATTGGTCTCAAAGTCAGTCGTGAGCCTGTCTGCTTTTGCAGGTATATCATAGGTTTACTCAGTAGCCATTTTTTCCATATTTGGTTTGACCTGAAGCTTCAGTAAGGTGTTAATAAAATTTAGGTGGAAAGAGGATCCGTGTTTGTTCAGGATTTGTGATGCATGGAACAGCCAATACTGGTGCAAATATGATTTTAACCTCAGCAACACTTGTTAGATCTCTGAATGGAGACAATAATGTGATATCTGATGTGACGGTAATTTTTTTGAGCCTTAATCCATTGCCAAACATGTAGATTTATTCTTGTCAGTTGGTCTTGATTTTTTGTTGATACCTGATTTCAGGTCAAGGTTCTTCTACCTGATGGGCATATAATAGATGGCCACATCTTTCTTGTGGATTTTCACTATAATGTAGCTGTTGTCAAAGTTGCAGCTTATTTAGCACTCTTAGAAGAAAGCACTGCCAACAATGGAGCTGTGTTAGCACTTGGACGTGCATATGAAGGTGGTTATATCATGTGTTCACGGGGTCAAGTTTTAAACAAAAAAAGCAATTTTGGGTGCGCGGAGCTATTGGTGTCAAGCTGCGAGGTTTCAATGGTATAAAATATATCATATTTATTTTTTATCTTCTTATTGACCCCTTCCGCATAGTTGTGACCTGTGTACCACACAAACCTAGATGGTGCAGAAGCTGCATGAACTAACAATGTAGTAACACCTACGAAAGTGGAATAGTCTAATTAATTGATCATAATTGTGATTCTTTGTTCGTTTGGTTAAATTTAATCTCAATTTAGTGAAGCTAGGCATTCATGAAGCATGCTTCTCTTTCATGGTGAAACTGAAATTACTATATATACATGTCACTCTTCTCTTTACCCCGCCAGCACACACAAGCACAAAATGCCGAGGAATGAGCTGAACTGGCTAATCCACTATCCATGGTGCTGGCCAGTTGTCCTCAGGAGACTTTGCAAATTCTTTGTTTATCTCTTGATTACACTGACACCTTCTCCATTGTTTTTCCCTTTTTGCAGGCTGGTTCTGGAGGACCTCTTGTCAATTACAATGGTCAAGTTCTTGGTATTAACTTTTATGAAGACAATCAAACATCGTACCTTCCAGTGTTAATTGTTTCAAGGATCCTGGAACAACACCATAGCTTCGGGTAAACTATTCTACTTGTGAAGTCGTGATGCTTCCACTGTTTTTTCTTTTCTGTTATAGGTTTAACCTTAGCATTCTTATTAGGGAAAATGGGCTCCTCATTTGTTCTTTAGTACTACTTCCCTTTTCTTTTTTTAGCTGAGTATGTGTCAAATAAGAATTTTCTTGCTGTGCAGGAAATTAATTAGCCCTTGGCTTGGTTTAAGGTATACTTCTCTTCATATGGTGACACTGGCAGTCCTGGAGCGTATCTATAGAAAATTCCCAGATGTTGACCAGGGTTTATATGTTTCAAAGGTATATAGTTCTTCTATTTTTTTCAATTCTTTTCTGCTTTGATTATCTTATTTGTATGTCAAAAAGTTCCTCTTAGGAATATGAGCTTTCCAGTTTTAGGGTAAACTGATAGGCATTGCATGATGTCATCTTTTCTCAAATGTTAGACAAGTTCTTAATAGTGGATTGGGTTTGCACAGGATTGGCCTCTACATACTTAATAATATACAAATGTTATGTTCCTACTATACGATAAAATTGATGACAATGTTATTTGATTTAGTTTCTTAACTGGCCCCTGTTTTGCGCCAAATCATTGGTGGTGGAAGCAAGAGCTCCCCTGATAAGTAAATAGGAAGCTGGGATGGGAAGGCACACCTCTTTGGGGAATAGCCCCATTGCCATCCGAAATAGCTCTGTTGCCAGCCATAGTCACACAGCAGCATGCTGATGGCTTGAAAGGATACAACAATGGCAGCGTTTCGACACTCCCAAGGCACCGCTAGGCAGACAGCAGTATCAGCACGAATAGTTCGCATTGGACTGATTTATCTGTCTGAAAGGTTAGATAGTGTTTGATTGGTGCCAGTCTGATATTTCGGAACGACAATCAAATCAGAATTTCTCCATAGGTGATGCTGAAATATAGGGTGCTACAGCAAGCATTTAGACGCTTGATGGGAACTCTTTGTTGCTCATCCAATTAGGATTTCCTCATTAATTAGTACTCCCTCCGTTCACAAATATAAGATGTTCTAACTTTTTTGTGAATCAGATGTATATAGATGTGTTTTAGTGTGTTTGTTCACTCATTTAAGTTCGTATGTAGTCCATATTGAAATATACAAAACATCTTATATTTGTGAAAGGAGGGAGTACTAATTTGTAGCTCATGCATTGCCGCGGGCCCAAACAGAAAAATGTTGGATCTGCAAAAGTAGTATAAATAACTAAGCACAGAGATATTTCATTATGCCAAAGTTTTTCCTTCCAAGATATGCATGTCTAGAAGTTGCACAAATAGTGAAGGAAATGAGGAGGGAAATGTGTAAAGGAACATGGAAGAGCTCTAGAAGTGATTTATGCTGTTGACCAAAAATTTAACATAGACCGGTGAAAGACAAATTGAATTTATGACCCAATTATTTCTTCCCTGTCCGTGTTCCATAAAGATGAACTGTAAAGCTTGACGGCATGAGGTACTTCAGGCCAATAACTTGCTACCTACTCTTACATGTCATTGATGCTACTTTATTCTTTGCCGCACAATGGCATGTGGTACTTCAGGCCAATAACTTGCTACCTAGTCTTACATGTCATGGATGCTATTTTATTCTTTGCCGCACACAAATATCTTGTTCATCAGGCTTGAAAATGAACGGTTAGCTTTGCTTTGATCAATTCCACAGTATTACAGAATGTTTGAGCTTGAGTAGCACCATCTGTCTATTTGGACCATTGAACAAAATCGTGCTGCTGATTAAAGGAAACATGTATTGAGCTTGAGTAGCACCATCTGTCTATTTAGACCATTGAACAAAATCGTGCTGCTGATTAAAGGAAACGTGTAAAATTGAGCTTGAGTAGCACCATCAGTAGTGCATGGCAATCACCATGCACAATAAGGCCGCGCTTGGGATCGTTGTATTTCAGTATGGGGGTGTTTAATTTACTGTTGTATCTTACTGGCCGCTGAACAATTTCCGGCCGGAAACAAAACGACCGCCCGAGGCCTGTATTTTTTACAGGGGTATTTGAAAACGAAACGACAATCCAAACAAGGCTTAAAGAGAAAATCACAAAAGCAGCTTCTTTAGGAATTGTGACGCAGGTTACATGGCGTGTGTGTTATCTAAATCAGCGATACTTATTCTGGGACGGAGGGAGTACTATATATACTAGATGATACCCCGCGCGTTGCTGCGGGACTTTTTAGTTTCGATCAGCAGATTCAAAGAAAAGCAGATACTTTATAAATGAAAAAATAAAATATGGCTTGAAATGTTGAAAAATACATTTACATTTCAAATGTTGATGTTAGAAATCGAATGGAATATTGATATTTACATTTGAAATTTTGAAACAAAAAGAGATTACTTTTGAAATCCAATGGAACTAATATATTTCCACAAAAACATAAAGAGATTCATTAGTAACAGGCACATATTCCTCTCCCCAAGTAGCTATGTTGACTGTAAGAGCATTGAAGTCATTCGAGCACACTTGCTTACCCTATAGTCACTTCAAATGAGGTATTTGTTCACCTAAAAAATCTTCAAATTTGTGTTGTCAAATCTTAACAACTGAAAAAATGAATTATGGACATAAGAATTAACTATGGGCATATGATAGTAGAGGGAAAGCATGTGAGCAGTCAGCTAAGATATATGTTTCAAACATTGAGAGACATCATGAATACATTGACATAGTTCTTAAAATTGCTAGGGAAGCTGTACTGTAAATAAATAGAACAAAATTTTATTTGTTTATACTGGAATCATAACTTTTTCTGAAAGGCTTATAGTTGTAGTTTGTACTTTGCCTAAAAATTTCCTAATTAGATGATTTTATCTTTCGTATTCCTTGCAAAACAACAATAAGAAGTTGGGCTGTACTTGGCATTCTTGATTCTTCGAATAAACTGAAATGGGAGAATAGACTCTTCATATTTACTCTGAATATTTTGGTTCATAGCCGCTCCATTAAGATTGCTGCAAGATCTCTTAGTGGAGATTAATCACGAAGGCGAGACAAAAGTGTGCTTCGACAACTGTAAGGAAAGTATTAATTATGAACTATGTACGACATCCCATAGAGCTAGGGAAACAACTTGCAGTGCTCAATGGTTGCTAGAAAATCTGATGTTGTCTTTTCGTTTTATTTTTGATAGTGGGCATGAAAAGGAATTGTGAAACTCAAGCCCTCCATGTACCATAACCACCAATGTTTTGTTGTTCTGATGTAGGAAATCAGGTAGCACAGTTTAACAATAATCCTGAAGAAAAATCAATAAACATGAATCAAATAGGATAACCTCACATTAAGTAGCAAATAATGCAAATACTCATTCATCCGCCAACAGACAGCAAATAAATAGCATGGCAGGCTAATTTGAGTGATAAAATGGAGGATTAAGGTAAGAGAGTAGTTACCTCGCCACGTACAAATCCTGGGTGCAATCCAAGGAAAGATAGCAGTATGGAGTCAACGACTGTCTATGATATGCAAGTAGACATGGATCTTTATGGCGCGTCCACAACAACCTGAAGGAACCACGTCATGAAACGCTTCATCGGTGCTCAAGGAGCGTTGAGTTGACGCCTCCTGCTAGTAATTCATACTGTGAAAACAAATGTACTCCAGAATCACTGTTTCTGATAAAATCATGTATGGTAACCCTGTAATATCACTTATCGGACGTAAAGATGTATAGAGATAAGAAAGAAATTGTGTTCATTAACATCGTATAGCAAATTTAGAATGGACAGCCAAGGGCATGCTTCAAATCTGGCTCTGCCCCTGATCTTCACGGTGAAAGAATATCACCACCATGGCTACACCTCTATGTCATAGATTTCAGCAATAAGGCACTTGCAGCTTCTATCATATGTACTGTACTTTTAATAAGTAATAGCTGAACCATGATGTGCGTTCTATAGACTTCTGTTAAAACTTGATTCTTGACTTAAAATTGACAACTACTGAAAGTGATCCAAGAAATGAACCGAATGATGTAGGTTACCAAACTATTTATCAAAAAGGTACTACTTGTGAGATTGATCACGAGATCCTACATTTCCAATAGCTAGAATAATCAAGAGAAGAAACTTCACTAACGTAATAGGCAAAGATCGCAGCAGTGGTGAACAGGGGGCTGATGAACCTTTTTTGTAAGTAGATGACGACGGCGAGTGATGTGACAGTGGCCGACTGCGACGATGGCATCCCCCGGACCCCATTAGCTGCTTCGCGTCCAACCGATTGTCTTTGTACCTACACACACGTATCCCGTGAGACAGAGCTCAGGTCGAGCCGGCAGCAGATGCCGATGTACGGCGGTTGAGGCGTGAGAGCACGTACCAATGATGAAGATCTTGATGGACTTGGTTGATGCCGAATAGGGTTAGGTACGAGAAGAAAGGCGACGCCGCGGGCAGTATGAACACCCTATCGCAGACGTCCACCCATGCTGGAAGATGATGTGAAAAGGATGAGCTAAGGTGGGGCAGACTTTAAAGGGGAATTCTTCAGTTTCTTGTGCAGATCGTGGGAAGAGGAAGTGTAGCGTCAATCATCAATTACCTGCAGCGGAAGGGTTTTTTCTTATCTTTTCTGTGGGCCATTTGGAACATTAGGCTGCAAAAGGTTTGAAGCAATGGGCTGGGTAGGTTGGCGTGAGCAAATAGTGCATTGACCCAACGATTTAAGCGCGAAGAAAAGAGCAAGATGAAACACCACCTGGAAACGAACGCAAGCAAAACATCATAGACATCAGATGAAGTACAAACCATCCTAAATACAATAAGGGGAAGACATGCTCACCTTAACTGGGCATTGATAGGGACGTTACTGCGAGCTTCTTCCTCCGAGCTAATCCCACTGCTGGAACGGAGGCTGGTCGCGGCAGGGAAGGCGAGGCCGGCGGCGCGAGGAGCCACTGGAGGGCCTTCTCGGGGATGCTCCCGTCAGGCTATGGGCATGGCAGCGGCGAGTAGGCGGGAGGAGGGGACGGTGGTAGACCAGTGAGGCGCGAGCTGCTCCTTCCCGAGCCATCCGACAGGTGCTGCTCGGGATGCTCCCATCAGGCCATGCCCATGGCGTCAGCGAGGAAGGGGGCAGGGGGGCGGGGGGAATGGTCGCATCCACCGCATCATCCTGCTGGATCCCGTAGGAACTGGGGCGGACGATGGGAATGGCTGCGTCCGGAGCGCCGCCGCCGCTAGGAGGATCAGGAGCCGAGGAAGGGGATAAGGAGGTGGCTCTGACCACCAGCGACGAAGGCTGGCAAGCGGGAGGAGGAGCCCAAGGCGATGGGGATGGCAGGGTCCGGACTCCGGAGCGCCGCCGCCGTGAGGACGATTCGGGGCGCAGGAAGGGGGTGAGGAGGGAGGCTGGCGGCGGGTGGAGGAGCCCGAGCAGGGCATGAGGAAAGATTGGGGCATATTTTCTTTTTTCTTTCACGGAATATGACATCAGGAGGTGGGACTTCATGAAGGTGTGACGTGGCTTCACGTGATTGGATGCTGATGTGTCTATGTTGCATGTTGAGATAAATCAAGTAGTGGGGGTGAACTTCTTAAGTATATAGGATATATAACTTGCTGAAAAAGTATATGTACAATGCTGTAGGCAAAAGTAAATAAAGACAAAAACTTAAACCAATTAGTCTCCTGGTAATGACTTTGAAGAAGAAGAATCTGAATCACCTACCTCAAGTTCCAGTGCAGGATCTACTAGCTGTTCAGCCATTGGAGGCATGGCAAGCACCAATCACAATCAGTCAAAAAAACATGGCAACGCCCGTGCGTTCATAAAAAGAGCAGATAATTAGATTAACCACTGCTAGAGATATGGCCATCAATCTTCTGCTTTCGGTAAACAGTAATTCATGGTATCAATTGAATTACATAAGAGAAAAATCTGAAAGCAATCACGTAATCACCATGGAAATTAGAATAGCATGGAAGTTCATGGGCTGAGTAACGGGAGTTTTAATGGCATACCATGAATACCAAATTGTCTGCAGCTTAATGCTCTTTTTCAACAATATATAGAACCAAAACTATCGGTGAAGTTGATGCAAACTCTGTGATTTTAATGAAAAGAAACAGGAACATGAGAACATGTTGAAATATGATGTTGTGGAAGCGGCAGAGTTAATACCTTACTCTCTGGTCATGTTCTGCCGCTTGATTGCTCCTCGCTACTTGCTAGGGCTGTTTGAATAGTTGCCTTGATGGTTACATAATGTGAGGATTTGAATGGGGCATGCTGGAGGTGTCTTAGGGAGAAGGGAAAAATATGAGTTTTATTATGACTTTGACCAACCAGGGCTAGCCCCTTGGTTGCATGTTTTAGGAAAGCCGAGCACCAACCTAGTGGAGACTGAGCCTCGAACGCGGGTTGGCAGGCTATGACCTAGCTAGCCAACTGGTTGATGCCCAGTTCTCTAGAGTTGACCTGATGACATGGCTTAAGGAGGTGGTAAGAAAAATAAATAGACGTGGCATCTGTTCAGTTATAAAGCATTCCTGCATATAAGAGTGTGCTTTTATCTACTATATTCTCAGTAGAGTTGCTTTGCTGGTTAGTGAGTTTAATGTTTGAACTACGGTGCACATGTTGGTATTTTTAATATATTACTATTTTTGCAAACCACATATAGATTTTTTTAATTCCCCAAAATGCAATATCTGAAGTAGTTTTATTTATTTATTTATTTTCTGGCTTATTATATACTCCGTCTGTCCCAAAATAAGTGTCTCAAGCTTAGTACAACTTTGTACTAAAGTTAGTAGAAAGTTGAGAACGCTTATTTTAGGACGGAGGGAGTAGTTGTTTCACTAGCATGTTTTGTATAAAATAGATCAAATAAATTGTTAGGTTGTTGAGGGATCACCTGCTGATGTTGCTGGATTATGTGTCGGTGATGTTATTGTAAAATGTGGTGAAAAGGTTCTCTCGAGTGTTCCAGAGGTAACTATGTTTTCTGTAGCTTGCTGCTATGATTTTGCCTCGTTGTATGCTTTTTGTAATTACTATAACTTCAAAACGCATGCATCAGTTCGGTGCAATATTACTGGATGCTGCCGTGAGTCATATTGAAGCTTATGGAGGTTGTGATGGGGGCATGGCAATTGAGGTATTTGCTTAGCCGTTCAAGCGATATGTTTTCAATTACCATCATATGTTCTTTTCCATTTTTCTTTGCCATGTACTCTGTTCATAAATTTATCTCATTCTATTTACAATTTCTATTAGGTTGTAATAAAGCGACAAGGAGATGGCAGCACGGTGTCAAAAACTATA